>NW_026042674.1:0-125226 GCF_023856365.1 Brienomyrus brachyistius
CTCGTTTTTCAAATGTCTCCCCGTAGCCAAAATCAAACTAATATTCACGGGCCACGTTTCCTCGGATAAAATCTGGTTGAAAGGGTTTAGAGGGATACTGCTGGCCATCTACGTAAAGCACTACAAATTCAGCGTCGTAATGTTGAAAATTGAAGGGGTTTCGATCGTACGCGCCCATAAAACCCATATTATCTACAAGCCCGATAACTACGGTTTTAGGCAGCTGACCTAGAAACAAATTTTCTTGAGCGCAGACACGGCTACCCGCGGCCACACTAAAAGTTCTCATAACTCTCTCGATCGGGTATTTCGCGTTGGCTGTCAGCAATGCGCTCGCGTGCCCCAGTTTGACAGCCGTCGATACAGAAACTTTTTTAACAAGAGGGATGCCGATACTATTTTGAGCGAGTACTGCTCAGCTGCATCACCGCTCATGAGGCAAAACTCATCTTTGTTTCGGACCATTTTAATTTTGACGTCGACCCCATTTAGCATTAGCCGCTCCTGAAAAAATATGTCAGAGGCCCATCAAATCGAAAACGCTGCTCCTTGCCGAAAATGCGGCTCTTTTCTCTAGCCCCGCGTTAAGGCCTTGCGGGTCTGTCTCATTCATTCCTGTACTGCTGTCTTTGAAAAACAACCCGCAGGTAAACTGTCTGGAGAGCGTACCAACGCTATAATTAAGCAGGCACTATCATCGCTCTGTAAGGGTAAGTGTTGCTAGATTGGCTCACTAGCCGGTCACCCAGGGATACGTCCACTTGTGAGAAAATCGAGGCGATCGGGTAATTTATGACTCCCACATTTGCCCCTGCGTCAATGTTTGTACCGTTAGCTCTTGTGATCCGACACCGGAGATGCAGTAGCGTGTTGTTGAGATCTAGGTAATCTTCCCCATTACCGGCGATAAAAAACTCCAGGGGGCCATTATCAGTTAAGGCTGAGAGTGGTGGCACTTCCACGTATATATTCTTATCAATGCTTGCTTGCGTGTACGGTAATGCAAAAATGTCCAATTCTGATTTCATACACTCTTCCGACATGTTGTGAATGAGGGCCATAGTTTTAGAAAATGTAGCTTCTTCTCTGTGCTTTTTTGGCCACCTTCTTCTCGCGCTTCTTTTTGACTACTGTGCCTCTCTTGGGTATTGCTTTGCGTTTTTTAGCGGAGGTAATTCGATCCCCAGGGGGTCTATGCCGCTTGCCGCGAGCAAGCACCATGAGCCCCGAGCCCTCTTGCGGCTGTGCTGTCAATTGACCGTCATGGCTCCTGTTACTACGTCTTTAACGATATTTTGGGCGGCCGATTTTAAATGCGGCTTCGCCATATTGAAAGTCCTTTTAAGAAATGGCACAGCCATTCTGAGGAGGCCTCGAAAAAGCCCCCCCAGACCACCGCCGTACATAACGGGGGCCCCATTGTATCCGGGTAGCCCGTTTCCCGCCTGGTTTCTGTAGTATTCCACATATCTATGTGGATCTGAAAAGCCATCGGCGCTGTACATTGGGGGTAGTACTGCTTAACCGGCCTGAAATGCAGTTTTTACTATCGTTTTCCCCGTATCGGAAGGGTATCGTCTTGTTCTGCTGAGACTAACTCAATGACTATATCAATGTGATTCTTGCAGAGCGACACATAATGAATCCTGTCATAAGACATTGTGACCATCGAGTTGTGTTCCCCAGCTATATGTACACCCCGTAAAAGAGGCACGTAGCTGTCACCCACTCTTTGATGCTCGACAATGTCTGAATACATGTAAATTGTGTAAAAACCGGCGCTTATGTCGGCGGGGTACGGTGCCGCTGGTCTATCGCCAATCTTCTGAAATACATCAGGCACAAACCCCAGCATCCGTGCAAGATTACCTTTCGCTTTAAAGGCAACGTGCGGGGGTCCGACCATATACACTTTGTTTATCACGCTATAGTCAAATTTTAGTTTTGACATTCCTAGAACCTCATTCGTCTCACTGATTAGGTTTTCAATATCTCTAATATCCCGCCTTTAGCTTGTACTGTAGGTCGACGGTAACGACATCCATCCTGTCACGTAAAACAAGGTGTCTTCTTCTACCAGTGTATCCCATGTACGTGGGTAATGGATTTCGGCTAATCCTACTTCCCATTTACCATTCAGTTCAAATCGGCTTGGCTAGTTTTGTCGTGTAGCTCGATATGGTATTGTGCGGGAAAACATCCATAGACGCATTGCTTGGGAGCGTGACATAAAAGCCGCTTTCCTCCATGGCTGTTTTTGATGGAACTGAACGCTACAAACACGGGCCGTCGCACTTATACGTCAACTACTTGTTTAGCAGCAACCCAGCTGTTAAATTTGTCTGGACATCCCTGCCATTTCACTACAAACATTTTGACCACCCAGCGTTTTTTCCGCAACAATTTTCTCAACTTTGAAGTTTTTGTCTTTGCCTAGTCTGATCTTTTGTAGCTCTTCGGCGTAAAATGTCCCCTCTATGATATCGTCGTCATAATCTTTTAACCTATACACCGGTGGTGCTCTAGGTAGATGTTCGGCTATGGTAAAATACTCATCCGTAAATGTTTGCTCATATCCTTTGGTGAATTTTCCACGTGCTTTAGACACCCTGACCACATCACCATTTTTAAATATACTCGGCATCAAACCATAAACGTTGTTGAAGACTTGGGCCGCATTCTGTGCATTAACCTCAACCGGCTTCATTTTAATGGTACTGTGGTGGGTATTATTGTAAGCGATCGCTAGATCTTGTACAATGTCTACATACCTTCTTGAATTATAAGCTGTAAAATAACTACACATTAAAAGACACGAATGTTGTCGCTAAACCTTTCCACTACAGACGCCTTGACATCGTTACCAGTGGCGAAATGTATTATTCCATGTTTCTCGGTAAGCTTATGAAACGACGCGTTAAAAAAAAATAAAAAAATCTCTGTCCCGTGATCGGTTTGTAGCCTTTTAGGGGTCCTGCCTTCAGAGAGAATGTTTTCAAACACTTTCTTTACCTCTGCCCCCATCTTGCTTTTAAGACATTGTACCCATGCGTATTTTGATAGAATGTCTATACACGTTAACATGTGTTTAAAATCGTCATTCTGTTCCGCGTAAGCCGACATGTCCCCCAAGTCAGCTTGCCATTGAGAATCGATATTAGTCACAAAGACTCTGTTCCTTTTAAAGTTAAACCTGATCGGTTTATGTAATGTGTATGCATCTTCACCAGATAGCCATGTAGCAACTTTTCTTATTTATATTACACCACACCTTCTTCATCTATCAGAGATCAGTATAATCTGTCGGGGGCTCCAAAAGACCCAGGGTTTGATGGTGTACAATAGACACGCTTCAAGTGCTTGTCATCCATCATGTACCTCTAGCAATAATGGCACAGTGGTTTTTGAGTCAACTCTTTATTTAGAATGCATGCAAAAATTGTCAGAAACATTTCGATCACATAGTTCAGCGTTTACACAGCAGCCTGGGGTGGTTTGTATGCGTGCAAAATACAGAATTCATTATATGCGTCATCTATAGCCCCCTCGTAATCTGCCCCTTCAACTTCACATTTCAACTCGCGCAATTTTCTCCCGTATGTTTATTTCAGCTTTAAGATCATACATAACGGCTTCAACAGCGCCCTGTACTTTCATGGGGGAGGGGTGGGGATTGAACACCGACACCGCTTTTGTGATGATATGTTTAAACCATGGTCTATACAGCTTTTTGACCAACTTTTCAAAATTGTGAAAGAAGTAAAATGGCTCGGGATCGTACAGGCACGTGTGCCGAAGCTGGCTAGGATGCATCACAGAGCAACCTACACAGTCCTCCAAGTCCTCCTCGATCACATGATCCAGAATGCAGGCAAGAGCCCCTTTGATAATTTTCATAGCCGAGTCAGTGATGCTCCCATCCACAACATCTTCAGACAATGACAGCGCAGAAAAACTCTGACAGAGCTCCTCGAGCGTCGGTGACAGGGACCGTGGTGCTCCCAAGAATACATGCGGGGTCACCTCCGCAGCCTCAACCATCAATGCCGGCCATTGCGCCCACGGGTGGGGGGCCTCGAAGGGGGTGACGATGAAAGGCACGGGGTCGCCTTATGGACCCCATGATGCGGCCTGCTGAAGGTCAAAAGGCTCTGGTGAGTTGTCAAGTCGCAGCCCAAAAGTCACTGGCTGTATCGGTGGAGACCAGGATGGTGACCGCTGAGGGTCGATTTCAGCGTTGTTCAGCAGCAGTCCAAAAGTATGCTCGTCTATCAGAGGCAGCTGACAGGACGGATCCGGCTGTGTGGTCACTTCAGGAGACGTCGGGATAGTCGAAGTTGTCTGTTTGCACGACGTTGCTCGCTGGGGAGGTGTGTCTCATCTTCTGAGTGCTGGCTCACAGGCGTGGGTGGGTATTAATACGCTTTTCACCATGGTTAAGTACATCCTTCTCTCATCTTATTGGTTGCTATTGCCACAAAGGGGGGCTGGTCTAATGATTCCCCGTCAATCTCACTTTGTTCAAACTTTCTCTCGAGTTTTACACAGATACATTCTTTATGCGAGAATATGCTGCACAGAGCTCCATGCTTGCGTTACCTCCACGGTTTGCGGGGCGCCCATGTTGGGTTTAGCGGCACTAAGTCACGGCTATGGAGCGTCGCCGGTGTTAAACTCATGGTCGGCACTGTCTGTATGAGACCGGCAACAATTTGACAATTGTTCACCATTTGACAGTTGCTTGATGCAACGAGCTGGCTCAATAAAGGAAATGCTGTGTGGATCTATGCGCATGCGCTCGTTTAAACAAGAATTAACCGCGTTCTTTGATTATTGTTGTCGAAAATGCTCAGAGCGCTTACTTTGTTATTCACATTGGTAGAAAAGTGCTTCATTCCTTAAAACATTACGGTTATAGAGGTTTTATTTGAAATAACAGGCGCTCCGCTGTCGTCGCCATTTTGAAAGGGGTGGTTGGCGTGGGTGCGCATGCGCCGGACTAGCGATCGGCCATTCCGCCCCTGCGTTGTTCAAACAGACAAGCCGCATGTGACGGAGCTCCGGGTTCGTTTCGTCATATTTCTAAAATTTTGCCGCTTACATGCTTTCTCCAACCTGGTAAATATCACTAAAGTCTTTCGTGGTGGTTAAATGTAACGTGTGCTCTCTTCTTTTAAAAACGACGTGCGGTATGTTTATTGACTTCGCTTGCGCTTGTTTAAATTTGTTCTTCTGCTTCTTTCGGGCATGTTTGTTTTTTTAAACAAACCCTGCTTTTATTTTAAAATAACACTAAAGTTTTTCTTCTTTTGGTGCTTTCTTCTTAAAATACGCCGTGGCGCTTACCAACACGCGGCTACGAGGTGGACGGACCCCCCGCTTAACGTGTATGCGCTAACTTGCCATCATCCTGCTCGATGTTTTATTATTCTTTAAAAACGTAATTTAAAAAAACACAATAAAATACATTAATAGAATAAAAATACATTACAAGTTTAACGGCAATATCCCAATCCAAATGGCCCCCTATCGGCAACACGTGGCATAAGCATGTATGGTGTATAGAGATAAGCCATCGACCAATCAGAATAAAGGATACGCCCCCCCTCCCACTTATGACGTCAGAAGCGGAGCAAAATTAAGCTCCGCCCAAGGTACCACATAATATCGCTCTTGTGCTTGTTTAAATTCAGCATTTGCTCTTCTGATTCTTTTGGGCATGTTTGTACTTGTTTAAAATCCCGCCTGCTTTTCTTTCAAAAAATACACCGTGGCGCTTGTGCCTACTAACACGTGGCTATGGCCAGACGGACCCCCCCCTGCTAGACGTGCATCTTAGCTTGCATTAATCCTGCTATACGTTTCATTATTCCTTAAAAACTATAATTAAAACACATCTAATGTATTTTTATTCTATTAAAGTTTAATGGCAACCCTTACCTCCCAAACCATATGGCGCAACACGTGGCATAAGCATGTATACCATATATGGACATAACCCCTCGACCAATCAGAATAAGGGATACGCCCCCTCCCGCTTATGACATCAGAAGCAGAACCAAATTAAGCTCCGCCCAATGTATCACCCAACATCTCTCTTGTCCTCTACTACCTGGAGGTCACGGTCATTCTGAAGCATCTACAGCGACCAGGCATGATGGAGCACATGACCGCAAGTATTGTATTCTTTTTGTCTTCACTTTTCCTTTTTGCCAATTCGCTTATTAATCAGAGGGACATCATTGTCTTGTGCAGGTCCAGGAGCAGGACCGAATCCGACCATGCGGTGATTGAGGTGAAGGAACAAGATGTCGGCACGGCGAGTGGCCACATTTGCATTGTCCTCTGAGGAGGAGGCAGTAAGCATATCAAGCTTGAAAAGATTTATTGTCATTTATTTCAAAAGCAGAAATTAAATCTCTTCCTCTGTCAACAGTAGTTTGACATCTTCACATGGGAAGGGCTACAGCTTCTGAGCTCCAAGAGAACCGGGACGACGACTGATGACCTGGGAGGAGACCTGAACCGGCTGCACCAAAAGTGAGCTAATCATGATTCATTCCCCTATAATTTGTTCTAGATACATGTTGTCATGTGTTGTGCGAGATGTATTAATAAATCTTATTCGTTTTGTATTTTAGATACAAGCTGGATCCAGTCACCAGCCAAACGGCCCGGCGCATCTTTGAGACGGCCACCAAGGACTTGAGTGACCAGAAGTCGTCCTTGGTAGCCGATTACCTCACGCATTCCACTGCAACGGCTGACAAGCACTACCGGATAAAAGTCATGGAATGTGGTGCTGGCCAATAAGCTGCTGAAGAAGCTGGCAGGTGACTCAAGGTAGGCATGTTTTCCGTTTGTCAACACACTTACCAACATCAAGACACAAAACCAAAGCCCTCACCACTGAACAATAACCGTAAAACTTTGTGTGTTTTTTTTTAATCCCAGCGCCGACTCCACAGAGGAAGGATCCAGCTGTTCTGCCCATGGCGCCGCATGGGATGCTGCCCTGGCGTCCAACCAGCAGATGATGTCCAGGCAGCATTCCATCAGCTCCTTCGAATCCACCCCGTGACCCTGGATGGCGACATCCCAGACAAGACTGTAGGGACACAGGTCGGGCCAGTTTCAGCGACAGCTCTGAGTGCTGGCTGAAGATGAGGATGCGTGTCCAGCATGTCCTCTGTGAGTATTGTTTGTAGCACTAATTTTTAAAGCACTTTACTGATAAGCAATCCTATCTACATAGTCTTCCTAACAACAATTTGCTTTGTTCTTGACAGTACACTTTGGCAGACAGCAGCCCACCGAGTCCCGGGTCGACGCTTGGATCAGGAACCAAGGCTGGAGAAGCAACATTCCAAAGCGCAGCCAGCGTCCTCAAGGACTGGAGACCAGTGGGTTCGGTGGACACCGCCATTGATTCCAGCCACATCCAGGAGCTCATCCACAAGCAGAAGTGGAAGGGACTTGCGGTGGACATTGCGGGGAAGGGAGTCTGCGCCACCTGGCAGTTCCAGGCTGGTGAGGTGGTATGTGACCACCACGGGCCGGTAGTCACAGCCACTGAGGGCCAGCGGATTCATGAGAGCACAAAGGAAGAAGAATCCGGCTACATGTTTTTTTTCAGGAACAGCCAGGGCATCCACATGTGTGTGGATGCTCATTCCCCTGAGTGTGCCTGTCACCCAGGCATACAGACCTTTGGCCGGCTGGTTAACCACTTCCGGAAAAAAAGCTAACCTCCGGCCAAGGTTGTACAGCACACCAGAGGGACAGGACATGATAAAAATAAAACAAGAAAAATAAATGTTGGGGAGGAACTTTGATTATGGGGTGCAGAGGACATCATTCAGGGGAGAGGGGTTGGAGCTCTCCTGCCTGTGAAACCCTGCACCCCAGTTTGCCCTGTTTTATGTTTATGAATGTGCAATAAAGTTACACCTTTCTATAAAAACACAGGTATGCTCATTTTTTTGTAGTGTTTAATGCCTTGTAATATCTTTGAATCACTTTGCCTTTCCAACGGTTTATGCCCGGTGAAGGTAGGAAACGTACAATAATATTCCTGCTGGTTTGTCAGTGTCAGGGTGCTGCTGGTTTGTCAGTGTCAGGGTGCTGCTGGTTTGTCAGTGTAAGGCTGCTGGTTTGTCAGTGTCAGGCTGCTGCTGGTTTGTCAGGGTCAGGCTGCTGCTGGTTTGTCAGGGTCAGGCTGCTGCTGGTTTGTCAGGGTCAGGCTGCTGCTGGTTTGTCAGTGTCAGGCTGCTGCTGGTTTGTCAGTGTCAGGCTGCTGCTGCTTTGTCAGTGTCAGGCTGCTGCTGCTTTGTCAGTGTCAGGCTGCTGCTGCTTTGTCAGTGTCAGGCTGCTGCTGCTTTGTCAGTGTCAGGCTGCTGGTTTGTCAGTGTCAGGGTGCTGCTGGTTTGTCAGTGTCAGGCTGCTGCTGGTTTGTCAGTGTCAGGCTGCTGCTGGTTTGTCAGTGTCAGGCTGCTGCTGGTTTGTCAGTGTCAGGCTGCTGCTGGTTTGTCAGTGTCAGGCTGCTGCTGGTTTGTCAGTGTCAGGCTGCTGCTGGTTTGTCAGTGTCAGGCTGCTGCTGGTTTGTCAGTGTCAGGCTGCTGCTGCTTTGTCAGGCTGCTGCTGCTTTGTCAGGCTGCTGCTGCTTTGTCAGGCTGCTGCTGGTTTGTCAGGCTGCTGCTGGTTTGTCAGTGTCAGGCTGCTGCTGGTTTGTCAGGGTCAGGCTGCTGCTGGTTTGTCAGGGTCAGGCTGCTGCTGGTTTGTCAGGGTCAGGCTGCTGCTGGTTTGTCAGGGTCAGGCTGCTGCTGGTTTGTCAGGGTCAGGCTGCTGCTGGTTTGTCAGGGTCAGGCTGCTGCTGGTTTGTCAGGGTCAGGCTGCTGCTGGTTTGTCAGGCTGCTGCTGGTTTGTCAGGCTGCTGCTGGTTTGTCAGGCTGCTGCTGGTTTGTCAGGCTGCTGCTTGTTTGTCAGGCTGCTGCTTGTTTGTCAGGCTGCTGCTTGTTTGTCAGGCTGCTGCTTGTTTGTCAGGCTGCTGCTGCTTTGTCAGGCTGCTGCTTTGTCAGGCTGCTGCTTTGTCAGGCTGCTGCTGGTTTGTCAGGGTCAGGCTGGTTTGTCAGGGTCAGGCTGGTTTGTCAGGGTCAGGCTGGTTTGTCAGGGTCAGGCTGGTTTGTCAGGGTGCTGCTGGTTTGTCAGGGTGCTGCTGGTTTGTCAGGGTCAGGCTGCTGCTGGTTTGTCAGGCTGCTGCTGGTTTGTCAGGCTGCTGCTGGTTTGTCAGGCTGCTGCTGCTTTGTCAGTGTCAGGCTGCTGCTGCTTTGTCAGGCTGCTGCTGCTTTGTCAGTGTCAGGCTGCTGCTGCTTTGTCAGTGTCAGGCTGCTGCTGCTTTGTCAGTGTCAGGCTGCTGCTGCTTTGTCAGTGTCAGGCTGCTGCTGCTTTGTCAGTGTCAGGCTGCTGCTGCTTTGTCTGTCAGTGTCAGGCTGCTGCTGCTTTGTCTGTCAGTGTCAGGCTGCTGCTGCTTTGTCTGTCAGTGTCAGGCTGCTGCTGCTTTGTCTGTCAGTGTCAGGCTGCTGCTGCTTTGTCTGTCAGTGTCAGGCTGCTGCTGCTTTGTCTGTCAGTGTCAGGCTGCTGCTGCTTTGTCTGTCAGTGTCAGGCTGCTGCTGCTTTGTCTGTCAGTGTCAGGCTGCTGCTGCTTTGTCTGTCAGTGTCAGGCTGCTGCTGCTTTGTCTGTCAGTGTCAGGGTGCTGCTTGTTTGTCAGGGTGCTGCTTGTTTGTCAGGGTGCTGCTTGTTTGTCAGGGTGCTGCTTTGTCAGGGTGCTGCTTTGTCAGGGTGCTGCTTTGTCAGTGTCAGGGTGCTGCTTTGTCAGTGTCAGGGTGCTGCTTTGTCAGTGTCAGGGTGCTGCTTTGTCAGGGTGCTGCTTTGTCAGGCTGCTGGTTTGTCAGGCTGCTGGTTTGTCAGGGTCAGGCTGCTGGTTTGTCAGGCTGCTGGTTTGTCAGGCTCAGGCTGCTGCTTTGTCAGTGTCAGGCTGCTGCTGCTTTGTCAGTGTCAGGCTGCTGCTGCTTTGTCAGGGTCAGGCTGCTGCTGCTTTGTCAGGGTCAGGCTGCTGCTGCTTTGTCAGGGTCAGGCTGCTGCTGCTTTGTCAGGGTCAGGCTGCTGCTGGTTTGTCAGGGTCAGGCTGCTGCTGGTTTGTCAGGGTCAGGCTGCTGCTGGTTTGTCAGGGGGCTGCTGGTTTGTCAGTGTCAGGCTGCTGCTTTGTCAGTGTCAGGCTGCTGCTTTGTCAGTGTCAGGCTGCTGCTTTGTCAGGGTGCTGCTGGTTTGTCAGTGTCAGGCTGCTGCTGCTTTGTCAGTGTCAGGCTGCTGCTGCTTTGTCAGGGTGCTGCTGGTTTGTCAGGGTGCTGCTTTTGTCAGCTCTAACATGGGAAGTCTAAATTGAGACCACTCTATACTGGAAAAAAAATCTGCTTGTTTAAAGCTGGTTTTGCTGGCAGAAAGGTACGCTGAGCGTCAGGTTGCTTCCAGGTTCTAAGTACGCAAGTGTACTTATATGGTGAAACGGGAGACACTGAGAAAGGCCAGAAAGCAGCCAGGTAAAGGGTGGAAACGACTTCCCAATGCTTGAGATGCCCGTTCACTTATCCGACAGTGCCTCATGAATCATGACCTCAAGTGACCTGTACTTGGTGGAAACGTTAAGTGCAGGTGTGAGGTGCACTGCTAGGACAGTTCATAACAGGCTCATAGAAGCAGGGCTGAAGTCCCATAAAGCAAGGAAGAAGCCCTTCATTAATGAGAAGCAGGAAAGAACCAGGCTGCAGTTTGCAAAAGAAAAAAAAAACATTATTCACAGATCCATACCCATAAAGGAGAACTGAGTGAAACAAAAATTGGTGCTATGGTCTCTAACTTTTTTCCATAGTTATATGTAATGAATGGGGAAAGGCGGGGGGGTTGAATATGCTGTGTCAGGCCTTGACCCATCTGGAATCACAGGCTAGGAGGCTTTGTTACAGAAAGGGAGAGTGTCCCCATACACTGAGATACTTCGACTGAGCCCAGCTAAGGGACTCCTGATGAGTGAGCACGGGAAGCTGTATGGTGGTTGTTCCTGTGTAGCCTGACTCAGAGTCTACAGCTTGATGGGACCAGCCCATCAAGTAAAGGTTTCAGCACCACGGACAGTGACCTGTGTTAAACTGACCTCAGGTTCCTACATTGGCTCTATGGAATTTTCTGTAAATAATTAAATGCCACTGGCCCCCCTACATGCGGAAATGTTTCCCCCTCCCCCAGACTTCTTCAGAGAGCTTTGGAGGACATTGTCTGCACGCTACCAGAGGCAACTAAGAATGTGCTTGAGTTGGGAGGAGGCAGTAGTCCCCATTTTTCCCTCCTGCTGTAGAGGGTCATCGGGAGGAGGTGGGTTTGCTGCTCTCTTTCGTGTCTCTTCAGCAGGTGGCTCTTAGAGATTTGTCTAAGAAAGGTCTGTACCAGGCTTGTGTTAAAGTGCTGCATTTTCGGGCACTGAGTGGACTGGCGGATTCTAGGTGGTCAGGTTTGTTGAGGCCTGGATCTTCCCCGCGGGGATGTTGGAGGTCCCTGTACAAGCCCCCCATTGAGAAGCACACGGTGGATCTTCAGTGGCAGATTGTGCACGGGGCAGTGGCCACAAACAGCTGATGCACATTGATTCCACAGGGTGGGAATTGGTTTTCTTAGCTAATCTGTTTCTTTAAAACAAAGAAATGGATTGTTTACTTGTGTCTTTTATTCTACATCATAGATAATGCGAACCTTCATATAAGTAAGAGGTAATATTTTGCTCAGTATCAGTTCAAGTTCAAATACTTCAGGTTTTTTATTTGGCAAAACACATAAAATTGTTCAGATACTTCAGGTTTTTTATTTGACAAAACACATAAAATTGTCATGCAAAGTCATTGATTTATTTTTAAAACTATTGCACTGTGATACATTTAACATCATATTTTCAGTTCTGCCAAATCTCATATTGACATCTTAGTGGTTTTCCAACGGCTTGTGGTGTCACATGGTGGTCGAAAATGATATTACAGGCTTTTGTTGAAATTACCTTAAAATTCATCTGGAATGTATTGATTTATGCCATAATTAATGATGCAAATTAACACAGATGGGGCCATTTTGACCCCATTTTGATGTTTTTGAAGAGGTAGACGGTCCAGTTGGCTGTATTAGTCAGTCTGCTAAGAAACATGGCGCCAACAAGCCCATGGCCCCTTTTCATGTAAAACTTCGTACAGGAGGCTGTTTGTGCAGATTAGTGCCTTTGTTAGCCTCGGCTCCTGTAAATCATATAAGCACACCCACCACACCCCCAGGAGCATTCCGCGTGCCCCCACCGGCCAACCTGCTTGTCCCCCCCAACCCACAGACCGTCTGTAGTTCTGAAATTTATCCACATGGCTGCTGACCAAGTCTAAGGTAAAATTTCATAAATGAAATTTTCAGTAAAATACATTTTTTTCCTCTAATCTGGGAGACAGTGCAGAATTATTGGAGTCGGTCCTAACTCTGTCAGGCACCTAGGACTCGTATCTCCCTCTGAGAATCTCTTCTAATGCGCTCAGCAGCAGAAATTCTCCATCCTAGATGAGCCTGCAAAGTTCTGTAGAAGTTAAATATACTTTAGTCAAATAAAGGATGAGACAATTTACTTAAAGCATGATACAGTTCATATTGCTCTTCAGGCTTCGTGATAAAATATTAAAATTATGGAGTACAAAGTTGTACAACCCAAATAATACGGATTATTTTCCATCTTAACCCATATTCTAAGCATATTGATTTCTCTTGTAAATTTTACTTTTACAGCAGTATGATTTAAGACACTAACAGCAATTCATTTTTCAACCAGTAATTGTTAATGTGATAGCCTCTGGATCTCCAGCAGAAGGGCTCCTTTCCTCAGCCGGATGTCCTCAAGTTCAGAGTGCTTCTCTGGACTCAGGTCCATGGAGACTGCAGCAGACAGGAAAAGGAGATCGTCAGCGGGTGTGGAGCTCAGCAGGTTGGCCATCTCTGCCAGTTTGGTTGTTGGTTCAACTCCCATGGCAGAGTAATCGTAACATTGTTAAGCCCTTGAGCAAGTCCCTTAGACCCAAGTGCTCTGACCCCAAACTCTCCTCACTTCGGACAAAAGCATATGCTGAATATATGTAATCCCAAAGGGCAGTTACAGAAGACCCCAGGACCGGAGTAACATGGGAAGCAATTACTGATGCCTGGAAGCTTTGGGGCATGCAAATAAACTGCATCCAAAGGCAAATGGCTAATAAAGAATGCTCTGAATGCCAGGCATTCGTCCAGCAGTGAGATCGTAGAGATAATGAATAAAGATAGAAAGTGTGAATAAAGATAAAACATTTTGATTGTATTTGCGAAGCGATGCTGGATGCGCTGAGCTCGCCGGGAAGGTCATGTGGTCCGCATTCCCTCCCCATGCACACGTGATCAGCTCAATCACACCGAAATTGTCGGTTTGCTGCCCTTCAGGGAAACAATCTAAAGGGTGTTACGGGAAAAGTAATCGATGCAAGAGCCAATGATGTTCTCCTGGTGCCTACCCGTGTTTATGTTATCGTTACTGACACAAACAATGATGAACGATAATAAGCATTTATAAGCCATGATGACCGCACCATTAACGTGGAGTTGCACTAACGTCTGTTTTTATAGCTAACCAACAAGTCAACGTCTCACCCTGGTAATGCAACAGCGCCGTTTAAACAATACGTTTACACCGATCAGTGGCCTGTACTACGAATCAGGGTTACTGGCTTATCGGGGTAACTTGACGGATTTAAGGTACCACAGTTTAAATGAATTTCATATTTGTTCATCGGGATGCCTGAATCGGTGCTAATCAGTACTACGATGCCAGTTATGCAATGTAGTTTTGATAAAAACTTTTCTGTCATTTAACATAAGAGGAAAAAAATAATTATACTGTAGTAAAATGGTTTAAAACTGTGACAAATTTTGCCTTTTTTTTACAGTGTATACTTCCAGTCACAAGGTAGCAGATACGGATTTCTGAAATAGCAAAGATAAAGGTCAATGATTAATATCCCTCATCTCTTTTAAAACGATAGGTAAGATGCTGTTTTGCTGGTTTGTCAGGGTCAGGGTTGTCTAGGGTTGGAGTGTAACAGTATTCACGGGAAAGGGGAATGGGATAAAGGGACAAACAGGGTGAGGGCAAGAAGGGAACACCAGTGGACAAAGGGATATTTTTTGTATTTTCATTTTTTTTCCATGTATAATACTGACACTGAACAAATAACCCAGTGCAAAAGACTTTGGGACTGACCACAGCCAAAATAACAAACAAAATCCCCAACTATCAAGTGCGACCCACAGCTAATCTCACCTAAGTGCAAAAGAAAAGGAAACCAAAAGACAAACACTCCACCTCACTCCCTAACCAAATAAACAGAGTCCAACACACACTTGCAAAACAAAATAGCAGTCACTCCCTATGCAGCAATACAATCACACATACATAACTTACACACAAGTCAAAGCAACAAGGGGGCTAGTGAAGACGTAAACCAAAGAAAACCAAGCGGGGAGACAGCAAGCCAAACTGAGGTCGCGGGGGGGACCGGAGCCTGTCCTTGGAACAACAGGCGTAGGCAGGAACCAACCCTGGGCAGGAGTCAACACTCTGCAGGGCGCAAACACTCACAACTCAGATTTGCCAATTAACCTACCCTGCGCACTTTTGGACTGTGGGAGGAAACCGGAGCCCCTGCTGGAAGTCTTTCCCCATTCACCAGATTATATTGCCAGAAGACTGAAAATTGTCTTCTGGAATGTACTAGAGTCAAATACTAGAGTGACATAAAAACAAAAAACAAGTTTGCTTGTAATGAGACGCAAAACAGAAGATTATCTCTTTTTATATTTTGAGAAAACATTTTAACATTTATCCAATTGCAACAATTTTCTAGGAGAAGGGGTGTGTTTTTTGACACAAGTGCCAATATTTTTGGCCATGACTGTAATAGTTATTTGTGATTTGTAATAATTATTTAATTTTATCGATCCATCTACTTACCTACACTAAAAAATGTACTGTTGGATGTAATTAATTTTAAGACTAGTGGTTACATGAAATTACTTTCTAAGAACATTTTATTTTGTAATTCAAATTTTTCTTATTTTTCAAACCAAAAAGTTACAGCACTCTTCAGCCATTCACATTTATCCAAGCGTCGACCCGGGACTCGGTGGGCTGCTGTCTGCCAAAGTGTGCTGTCAAGAACAAAGCAAATTGTTGTTAGGAAGACTATGTAGATAGGATTGCTTATCAGTAAAGTGCTTTAAAAATTAGTGCTACAAACAATACTCAGGACATGCTGGACACGCATCCTCATCTGGGCCTTCAGCCAGCACTCAGAGCTGTCGCTGAAACTGGCCCGACCTGTGTCCCTACAGTCTTGTCTGGGATGTCGCCATCCAGGGTCACGGGGTGGATTCGAAGGAGCTGATGGAATGCTGCCTGGAGATCCATCTGCTGGTTGGACGCCAGGGCAGCATCCCGTGCGGCGCCATGGGCAGAACAGCTGGATCCTTCCTCTGCGGAGTCAGCGCTGGGATAAAAAAAAACACACAAAGTTTTACGGTTATTGTTCAGTGGTGAGGGCTTTGGTTTTGTGTCTTGATGTTGGTAAGTGAATGTTGACAAACGGAAAACATGCCTACCTTGAGTCACCTGCCAGCTTCTTCAGCAGCTTATTGGCCAGCACCACATTCCATGACTTTTATCCGGTAGTGCTTGTCAGCCGTTGCAGTGGAATGCGTGAGGTAATCGGCCACCAAGGACGACTTCTGGTCACTCAAGTCCTTGGTGGCCGTCTCAAAGATGCGCCGGGCCGTTTGGCTGGTGACTGGATCCAGCTTGTATCTAAAATACAAAACGAATAAGATTTATTAATACGTCTCGCACAACACATGACAACATGTATCACTAAATGCTGCTTAATAGTACCTAACCGGGGTTGCTCCCCCCAGAGAGAGTTGCTAGTCCATATCATTTCTCACTTAAAACATGACAGGGCTTTTGGCGTTGGAAAATAACGCATTTACTTAAAATAACACATTGACAAACACAACAAATGTTTTTATCCCTTAAATTATTAAAATAACTAAGGTATTAGTCTAACAAAGTTTTTAAAATGTTTTTGAAGTACGTAG
Organism: Brienomyrus brachyistius; assembly: GCF_023856365.1. NCBI lineage: Eukaryota > Metazoa > Chordata > Actinopteri > Osteoglossiformes > Mormyridae > Brienomyrus > Brienomyrus brachyistius. Next base: position 16,247 of record NW_026042674.1, read on the forward strand.
CTAAATACCGCTCACTAGTTCCTGCATCTATTAAATTAATAATGCGCTGGGTGTGTTTTATTGAAAATAAAACTAACAAAATACAACTAAATTATTTTATTAATTAAATCTTATTGGCTTAAAACTTTATACTAATTTGTCATACCCCCGTTTAAGTTACGGCACTTTACCCTGCTGATTAAGCAATTGAAGTTAGATCCTTCATCCAGCCCCACAGGCCCGCAGCGGGGCGCCCGGGGCTATGCTAGAGTCCCAGAGCTGTGGTGTTAGACATCGACTTTTATTTCCATTAGACATATATTATTTTATACTATTTACGAATAAAACTGATTAACAAATAGACGTAATGTGCATTCTGCCGGGGCGTGAATGCTGTCTGTCTGCTTGTCACACTCAGGACCAGCGGTTAAACGAGAAGTTACACGCACTCTGCAACAATTTGTCAATTTGTCAATTGACGCTTCCTTCTCATAGGCGTATCACTCACGGCTCCATAAGCTCTTGCGCTTCCCACTGCCGCGGACATTAGCTGATCGACATGTCTAGACATGCAATACGCATAAATCCCCCCTAAAAACAGGATTGCTGTGTTTTTACGGTTATAAAATAGGACATTTTGTTAAAAATAAACCGTTAACAATACACAACTACTGCTTTTACCATTCAAAACTGCCCGACTCTCCTTTCTAGCTAGAAAAGCTCGACGCGTCCGATGACCCCTTAAAACGTATTTAAAATGTCGCATTGATAAATTCATATAATGTATTTTATTCTTTTAACGACTACTGATTCCAATTTGGTGCCATATACTTTTATCTTGTAGGCCTGGGCTATTATGCTTAAATTCTTTATTAATTAATGTTGGCTATGTGCTTTATAACACGTTTTATACTTCCTTTACACACGTTTACTTATTGTATACACACTTTAAAGTTCCGAAAACGACTTGCCTCACCTGTTTTCAATAAAAGACAGATAGCGGTGTGTGGATATCGTGGCTGCACGCACAAGCGCGACATGGAGTTATTTTAACAAGGATCTCCAGCGTTATTCCCTGATTCTTGTTTGATTTGATTTGATTTGATTCAAACCCTTTATTGCTGTTGCAATATACCACAAGTACCAGCGAAAAACAGGCCATCGCCCGACCTTACATATACAACATCACAGTAGGGGGTAGACCGGCCGGGAGACAGGGGAGGAGAGAAGAGAAGAAAAGAAACAGAGTAACATGAGGAGAGAGGAGGAGAATAAAAAAGCAGCCCCCAGACTGTACTCCAGTGGGGAGGACATTGTGGGAACCGAAAAAAACACCTCAGCAACATAAGCACAACAAACAACAACATAAAAATGACACGACTTGCAACGGGTGAGGGAAAAGGGGTGGTGGAGGTAGTCCAGCAGAGACAGACAGCCATCCGGTCCTGCAGCCATGTAGGCGCTGGTCAACAGACCCGCCTGTTCACGCTGGGGGTATGAAGCGGCGAAGGCGTTGGATGGGGGGGAGGGAGCGGTAAGTCCTTGGGATCGGGGGAGAGGAATGCAAGAGAGTCTCACTGCCTTGTCCTTCAGGGGGAGTTGTTAGTTCAGCAGCGGCCTTGGCCGAGGCCAGTGCTGATTGGGGGGAGCCAAAACCTGATAGAATAGGGTTGTTTGGGTTTTTGTACGAGAAGCTGTAATTTCCAGCTCCACTAATGTCCACGCGTTGTTGTGGAGATGCTTAAGATGTTTTATTTTAAATAACACATTAGCCGAAAAGAGTTTCATTGCTTAAAAACGATGAGGTTAAAGAGGCTTATTTTAAATAAAAGATCAGCATGTGTTGTCATACATCTTTTCAAGTTCTGGTTATACCTTTTGATTAACCATACGTAGATAAATTTAGCTAATTGTAGCTAAGCAATCCGGGGGGGGGGGGGGGGGGGGGGGGTTAGAGATCGACTTTTATTTAAATTAGAAATAGATTATTTTACACTATTTACAAATAAGCATATAAAATATAGAATTGGTGTGCATTCTGCCAGAATGGCGGCATGCTTCTCACAATCCAGGCCAACGGTTCGCCTCACGACTACAATTTCCCCTGGTAGCCATTTGACAGCAGCTTCACGCAACGAGCTGGCTCAATAAAGGAAATGCTGTGTGGATCTACGCGCGTGCGCCACACGAGAGTGAGAGCATGCATTCGTTTAAACAAGAATTAACCGCGTTATTTATTATTCACATTGACAGAAATGTGCTTCATTACTTAAAAACATTACGGTTATAGGGGTTTTATTTGCTAAAACAGGCGCTCCGCCGGCGTAGCCATTTTTAAAGGGGCGTCGGCGTGGGTGCGCATGCGCCAAACGCCGGACTAGCGATCGTCCATTCCGACCCGCGTTGTTCAAACAGGGCAGTCGCATGTGTCGGAGCTCCAGGATCGTTTCGTCCTATTTCTTCTAAAAGAAGAAATATAACTAAATATAACTAAAGTCTTTCGTGTTGGTTAAATGTAATGAGTGATCGCTTCTTTTAAAACGACGGGCTTGTTTGTTGTTTTCGCTTGTTTAAATTTGCTGTTCTGCTGCTTCTTTCGGGCATGTTTGTTTAAATTCACACTGCTTTTCTTTTAAAATAACACTAAGGGTTTTCTTCTTTAACACACTTGGTGCTTTCTTCTTTTAAAACATTTGGGCGCTTTCTTTTAAAATACGCCGGACGGACGCCCCCTCTGAACGTGTATGCGCTAGCTTGCCATTATCCTGTTCTATGTTTTATTATTATTATTTACCTTAAAAACGTAATTTAAAAAGCACATTAATTAAATACATGTAATGTATTTTTATTCTATTAAAGTTTAATCTCCCAAACCCCCCTATCTGCAACACGTGGCATAAGCATGTATTGATACCATATATGGGCATAAACCCTCGACCAATCAGCATCAAGGATAAGCCACTTCCTCTTATGACGTCAGAAGCGGAGAATTAAGCTCCGCCCAAGGTACCACATAATATTTTTTCACATAAATATATAAAATGTACATATACAGGGGAGAGGGAAAGCCCCCCCCCCAATCAGGATTACATTTAGTTATATTCTAGCCAGAGAGAAAATGTATAATACTATATTTTTCGTGTTTAATCAGCTCACTGAACACAGGCATTTATTTTTGTCAAACATACAGTACTGTGCAAAAGTCTTAGGCAGTCCAAAGAAATGTTTAAAGCTGTTTATCTGGGTAGCAAGTGTACTTTGGCTTAGAACAAAAAATACAATTTAACATTAGAACGTGTGCAAATTAAGAGTAACACAATAAAAACTAGTAATAATTTCTTCTGTGTTCTAAAAAGTTACTGATATCTAGTTGGATGGCTAGATGAACACCACATCAGTTCCCAAACTTCTCCTCAGGGGCACCTCAGCCGTTCCATGATTTTGCTAAATTTCACCAACAGCTCAATTAAATTATTAAATATATTGGTTAAAAAAGTCAGTGCGAGATTGACTAGCTGTATGAGGTCTGCTAGTGGCCAAGTCAAAAAATACATGGCTGCACTGGACGGTCGCTGCAAATACTAGGATGATTTTAGCAGAGGTTCTGAAATGGCGAAGATGACACACTTTCAGAGTGAAAAGGATTATAAAGGTTAAAAAGCAGAGATTTCACCTTTTTGCCAGGAGAACCAGCAACATGTCACAGTGACACTGAGGAGTCACTATAAACCCAAAACCCTGGATAGAGGGACTGAGTGAATGAGGAGGGGTGCAGGGGGGTCAGTCCATCAGAGAAGACTCTGTAGAAGGACAGAGCACCAGCCCCCCAGTCCAGATACACTCCTACTCTGCGGGAGCCTGAGGGCCGTATGGGTATGAGAGTCTCTTTATTATTGTGCCAGACAGAGTAACTGTCAGTATAACAGCACAGAATCCATGACTTGTCATTGTATCCAAGGAGACAGTCCCTCCCTCCTTTCCTCCTGATGACTCCTTTATAAGTCACTCCTATCCAGGCTTCATATCCATCCCACTCAGCCTCCCAGTAACAGCGGCCAGTCAGACTCTCTCTGCACAGAACTTGGGGGCGGCTGTCAAATCTCTCTGGATGATCAGGATATGGCTGCCGCTCTGCCCCCTCTGTCACCTTCCTGTTCCCCCCTGACAGAGACAGGCGTCTGTTTGCTGTGTTGGGGTCCAGTCTGTAGGCAGGAGGAAGAATTATTAATCCCATCAGGCCGCCTGTACTTTCTGTTTCTGTACGATATAAAAACAGCACAGCTTCCCCTAACGAAGCGGGAACTGAAGCTTATGAAACAGCTCAGGAAATGTCGGAGGGAAGCGAGCTAAACTAACAGCTTAATTAGTGAAATTACGGGGAAGTAAAATTACAAAGCAGCGATATTCATCAGACATATTCATCACAAGCATATTTACCACAAAACGGCACCAGAGATCAATACTAAAGTCAGTGTCTTTCCTTCTAACTGCTAATTCCGGCGCGTGCGGCATGAAAATGGCCATCAATAACAGAATATTTAAGTAATATTATTACATATTTAAAGTGACATTTAATAAAAGTTTGGACCTGGATTCTGATACAAAAGCTGTTTCCGGCGCCGGAGTTGCGCTCCATGAGGATTCAGTGCAGAGGATTCACGGCTTATTTCCATGAAGCATATGTCATACTGTATCTACTGATCCGGGAGAAACGCTGCAGTGTGGAGCGGAATAGGTGCCGCGCAAAGCCGGCAAACTAATGATAATACCGTCTACAAACCATCAAAAAAAGCGGATTAAACTACACAGTGAGACGTGCATCATGAAAAACAGAAAGGTTCTCATTACCTCATTAAACAGAAAAATATTGCTCAGAAAAACGGGATTATTATTTTATTAATTCGAAAAAACAGACTTGATTTTTTTCCCAGATGAATGCAATACGCTTCCATAGCGAACCGCTTACCACGCGCGTGACTCTAGATACGGCGCCGCTACCGCGAGGCGTGAGCCCCGCATCTCGCGCACGCGGCCGCTCTAATCTGTTAACATGGGCGCCGAAATGAAATTTGATATTTTCCGCCGCACATGATGCACATCCAGTGTGTCCTGGGCGCTAATTTCTTTTAGCACCGTGGATCAGGAGAACTTTTTAATATTCATGAGTGAAGCCCTACACGATTGGCTGGCTGATTAATATTTATGAGAGGGGCACTACCTCATTGGCCAGTTAACATCGACTTGTGCTGCCTGTTTCTTCTACCTAAAGCAGGGGTGTCCAAATCCAGTCCTGGGGGGCCGGTGCCCTGTGTAGCTCAGCTCTTTCCCTGTTCCACCATAAATAATTCAGCTCAAGAGCTGTGTGGTTATTAGCACAAGGAGATGAATCAGGTGTGTTAAATGAGGGGAAACCCAAAAATGTGCAGGACTCTGGCCCTCCAGGACTGGATTTGGGCTCCCCTGGTTTAAGGCATTCAGTGACCAATCAGTAATATTCTCTCATGAATATTAATGAGTGTTACAGAACCACCCTGTAAAAATGCAAATTCACATTTCGCACATTTGCACGGAAAAGATGGCGGCAGGTGCAGTATTTATCAGAACAGTTTTGGTCACGTTGGAAAAAGGAGTATCTGTCTAACATCGCAACAAGACAGAAATGGCACTCTCCAAGGAGAAACTTGAAGGTTGGAGATGTTGTGATGGAGAAAATGGATGACTTGCCACGCAATGAATGGAGATTAGCACGTGTAATGGACACAACAACTGACAAAGATGGACTTGTAAGAAAGGTAAAGCTTCGTTTTGGAGAAAGGAAGATGGACAAAGGACAATGTTACAGTAAACCTTCTGTAGTGGAACGCCCAGTGCAGAAACTGGTTTTGCTATTGGAGACTGTTTAATTACATTCTGAAGTTTAAGGTTTATTCTGTCATGTAAACTGTGTTTTCATACAATGTAATGTTTACAGGTCAACGGTTACAGGTCATTTCTTCATTAGGAAATCATTATCACTCCGTTTGGTTCCCATTTGAGCTCTAATGATTTGGTGGGAGTTTAAATGACCGTATTAATATTTCGTTTATTCCATTTATTAGTTACAAATGTTATTCCTTGTTTAACTGTATAAGACGAGTGATGCCTTTTATTGTGAAAGAACGGCTTTTATTTTGAAGGAACATAGAACAACAAGCTGCCGTAAACCAGTGTTGCAAACCGCACAGTAGCGGGAAAACTTCATGGAAGTCGAAGCAAGGTGTGTTCCGTGAAAAAGGAATAGTTATATTACGATTCTTTTTTGGTTAATTTCTTAAATACCAGTGATGGTTTTAGCTCCTGGTTGATGAGGAACAAGGTGGGTTTTGAAGGTTGATTTGTAAATGTATATATGTTTAATATTTCTGTTGTAAGGTGTTTTGCCGAGTAAAATGGACTACGTTTTTGCTCACTACAAGGTGCTAAAGAGCACGGATAAATTAAGCGTGTTAAAGGGTTATAATTTACAAGCTGCTTTGTTTTATTTGTCATGTAAGGTCACGGACAATTTGATAATGATTTACTTTAGTTTATTTCGTGATTCAAAGGTGTTTAAAAGCAAGTGTGACGGTGCGTCACGACGTAACGTGGCTGCGTATAGCAGGGCAGTGGAGTTGGCGGGAGAGAGAGGGGGAAAGGAGGTTTTTTTTTGGTTCGTTCGGGTGATGTAGAGTAAGTAGGGAGAATTCCTTAATGTAGTCACACAGGACCAGATTAGTCTGAAGGCAGGTTCGAGCCACGTTGGTGCTCCGGAGAAGGGAAATTGCTGTGTGTTACCAGAACGACAGAGGAGAGCTGCTCCCGGTGCCGCGCAGTGGGAACCGGAGCTTGGAGGAATCGCGGTAGCTTCCCTGCTATACAGAGACGACTCATCAGCTCCAGTACCAAGGACGACGCAGGTGATATTTAATAAAGTTTATTTCGGCGAATGTACATCAGGGTGATCAGCAACTTGGCCAAGAAGTAGAAGACTTCTGCTAACGTGACGGACACTAAGCGGAGTTTTAAAAGATCGCTGCTGCACACCCCATTTTCTGCGCACGCTACCACCTGGCAGGGCAGGCCCGCTATGTTCTAACTGCATGCCCGGATGCCTGATTTCTCTGGCGGTCATTTTTGGAAGTAAATGTACTGAACAGACTTTCGCATGGGAGTGTTGATGTTATCGGACGGATTATTACAATGTGCCGGTGGTATAAAGTGCTAAATGAATAAGGTTCATTTCTGTTATGAGGTTGTTGTGCATGTTTAATATGAATGTGTCCTGTTGTAAGGTTACTACGAACGTGTTATATGAAGGGTAAAAAATATCCCGTCGGAGGTAAACGGGAGTTCTTGCTTGAAGCCTCCACCGTTAGACACTGAGCGCTCAGTAGGGTGACTGGGGCTGGGGTTTCATTAATAGAGGGGAGTCAGGTGGTTGGTGAAACTCAATTTGGTAATTGCAGTCCTTTGTTTTATGTGAGCTTTGGTTCTTTCCATCTAATAATTTAGTAATCTTACAGAGAATAAACTGCCTATGTGTTCAATTTACCCTATCCTGGTGTACAGTGGTTACCCTGCTTCTATTATTTAGGCTCTCTCCGGAGTAGGGGCGTCTCACCTGCTACTGCTGGGTACTTCGGTCGGGGGGTGGGGGTACGGTGTGGGTACTTAAACATCACGCTATCCCCAACAGTACTACACTCCAGGTTGGCACCGTGACGCTGATAGGGAAGTGCTGGAGCCTTAGCCGATCTGCTCACGTAGTGCATGTAGCAGACTAGGGAGGCGATTGGTGAGGGTACAGGGACCTACATCCTGCTGTACCTTCTCCGTTTGGAGGATTGGGCAGCCTAGACCTCTACTACGCAGGCTGTGGCCCAGTCTGTTACACGTTGTTAAAATGGTTTAATTGAATATAATTCAATGATATGGGGGGGAGAGAAAGGCCAGCTCCATTGACACTACTTTATGGTCCGAGATACCAAGATCATATACCTGTAGATTACTGATGGGGGCGAAGTTTGAAATGACCAAGTCAAGTGTGTGACCCCTGGAATGTGTGGGGACATCAACATGTTGTTGTAGGTTGAGGGAATCTAGCAGCTCCAGGAAATCAGCAGTGAGATAACCGGAAGTGGTCTTTACTCTACTCAACTCTGATCTGAGGATCTTTGTTTCTAGTGTCGACGACATTCCTAGGCTGTGAGATGCCGACTTCCTGTTTTGATGCTAATATGCTAGCATGATTGTAGTCTCCACAAGCAGATCAGAAGATTGGACACAGCCAAGCCTCTCAGCTCAGGCACCTCAAGCCCCAGGGCACTGTGGGAGCTGAGGTGGACTTACCAGGCAGACAGACTCGGGTGGTGACAGGGGGCTGGGGGGCTGCAGGGGACCTCCTGGGGAGAAAGGACAGATGAGCACCTTCAGTGTGATAGCAGTGAGACCAAACAGCCCAGATTCCCTAACTGGAACCCCTCTCACATGTAAACACAGTGACACACTACAGCATTGGTTTGTTGTCTGAGGCTATGATACTGACCACAAACACATTCTCAAATTTCACTGCACCAATCATAGCATATGCAGGCAGAAAAATGATCGCAAAAAACATTCAGCATTAGACTCAAAAACCGTCTGTAATGTCTGTGTTTATCCAGTGGACCATAAATTAAAATAAGCTTTCCTATTTCAGTTTCTTTTAGATGTTATAAAGTAATAAATAAACAATCATAATAATTAAACCATGTATTACTGACTATCGGACAACTTCAACAAGTTACCACATGGATGCAAAATCAAAGATATTCATTTGCGCCTGGCACTAACCATGTATTCACTTCCCAGAAGAGGTGAGAGCTCCCCTAGTGGCTACAGGAGTGCATTTTCCCCAAAGCAGGCTTTTATTGCTTTTAGACCACAACTTGGGATAGAAGAACAAATCAAATTATTTTCCTCATTTAATATTCAGATTTTAATTGGGCTTAAATTTTAGAGCACAGTGTGTTCTAGGATGGTACGTTATGGATATTAGTCTCTACCACATTCTAACGCTATAAATCCGGACCTTTTCCTATGTTTGATTTGGTGGCTGCCAGGCGTTCTGAGTAGTATAGTGACTATGGTAGGCGTGTGATTCCCTAAGGAATTTTTTGTTCTGTTCTGTGTGGCAAATACATATAATGCTGACATTTTTCCTGGAAGATTTGGGATTTTTCATCCCGTGCCTTAAGGTATTTCTCTCCAGCTCTAGGGAGTCTCCCCCGAAAACACCAGTCACTCACTAGCCTTACACTTATGCTTGCTGACTTATTCAACACCATGAAGGATTAACAGAAAAACAGAAACCTATTAAAAGGCTGCACCATATCATGATATGCAAATAAACATCCAGCATCATTGTTTCACAGGGAAGTACATTATTTATTGATAATTATAACCCTAACCCTTACTTCTCAGCTTGACTATATTGAAGTATGAAGCGGTGTGTGAACATGTGAACTGGTTGAAATGCAAGTATTAAGACCCCTTGTCATTCATAGTATTATATACTTCTTAATTTTACAAAGACTTTTTTCCTATCATATTTTTTAGTTTTTGAAGTTGATAATCTGGAAAACTGCTGCCTGGGATATACTATCCATTCTTGACTCTTGGAATAGGAATTGAAGTCGAATCAAACAGCCTTACAGCACCCTCTTTAGGTTCCATACAGTAATATGGAAAACAGAACAATTACTAACTGAACGCAACATCCCCCCTTTACTTCCTGCAGCAGCACTGTATTCTATTAAAGACACGCCTTACCTGTAACATTTCTTCCTATAAGGTCATTACACCCCAGACAAAATAGAATGTAAGTTCAACAAAAAACATTGTGCTTGTGCCTTCCTGTAACTGCACAACCTTTTCACTATGAACTGCCTGTTTTGCTTCCAACAGAAATCAATTACAATTAGAAATGTTCCATTCACTGAGGACCACAGTAAGAGGATCTACGAACAACTGTTATATATTTTATACTGAATCTATCTTTTCCTTTAAGGTATCTCTTTCTAACCAGAAAATCACGGTCAGAACATGCATTTCATTTCTTTGTTTAATTCTGTGAAGTTCCATAGTCCTTGAGCCGATGATGGTTTGTGTGCCCTGGCTGCACAGCTTCCAGTTCCTTAGGCCATTCCAAGCTCAACTGTTCCTTCAGGACCAGTCTTTGGCAGGGCTGGAAATTTGGGAAGTCCACTGGGTACTGAGGCCAAATGGGCAGCATGCCATGCTTTCCCGTCAGCCAGGATGGGTCTCGATGGGTGCAGAGAATTTCTGATGCCCTTTTTGCACATGCGCTGGTTTCCACAGCCGCACTCTGTGCCCTTCTCTGAATGAGGGAGTGCGAGCTCCCTGTCTTGCATCACAGTACTGTTTCATGCGAGATTGGCAAAGAAACACCCAGCAATGCACTTTATTATCATGTCACTTAATTATCACTTATGCCCCTTCAGTAGCAGGCCAAGTACAAACACTACACAAGCAGAGTATTCTGTGGGGAAAAATTTATGTCCTCAACTGCTGAGAGCAGCGTGCTCTGTGCTCATTACATCTGTGAGCTCATTACTCTCTGTAGTGCTTTTCAATGCTGCATTGAGCAGCTGCCAAGATGTTATGCTGCCTCTGAGGATAACTGTTTGTTTAGGAGTAGAATAATTCAGAATAATTCAGAAGATGGATACAGATTTTCTCTTTTTAAACAAGACACTGGCTCACTCATAATTGTCCAGTAAGAGGTAAGGAGCATTCCTATTGAACAATCATGACTTCTAGCTTAAGTTAACTCCGCTAACTGAGAAATCCTGCTTAGTGGAACACCTCCCTGGTCAGAAGAGAACAACTACAGCAACCAAGAGTCACTACCTGGCTTCTGGTTATTCTGCATTAGCTCACAGCTCAGACTGGGAGTCATTTCATAATGAATTGACTCCTCAAGTCCAAGCCTTGCAGTGGACTGCAAAGCATCCAGGGACACTGCGCAGCACGTTAAAGGACAGCTCTTATGGAGTGACCACTAAACGTAAAAGTGGAAAAATAAATCATTTAAAAAATGTTAAATGAATAGTTAAGGAAGATGTAGCATTTGATTATGTCCATGCATTTTATAATATATTCAGTACAGGATCATAGGGGAGTCACAATAGGACATACTGTAAGGAAGTGGAATATTCTGCTAAGAAGGTCAGTGCATCATAGGACTCACTGACAGACACAGACACACACAGGCACAAGGAAACAAGCAGCAGAACATGCATATGACATGCAGAGCTCAGCCATGATGTTAAGAGCACGACACCCTGAGCCAACAAGCCTGTAGGACCTAAGCCAGCAAAATAGTCTAATTTTCTTTCATGCGTACTTTGACACAGACATCAGCTTAATACAATGCATAAGGCTCACAAGTTGAAACTTCAAGAATAGGCACAGAAAATTCTTAAACAAAGAAAAGACATCACCTTAAAACCAGCTTGGAAGGTGATGAAATTGTAACCTGGCTGTCTTCATCGCCTGATTTAATCCCCATCATTAACTATGGGGCCTTAATGTAGCATAAGATTAACCACGATCACAAACATTACACTTCTCAGAGCGGCATCTAGGAGGTTGTGAGTGAGTGTGTGTGTGTGTGTGTGTGAACTGATACCAGGCTCATGATGGTCATTGACAAGAAAGGGCATTAAACTTGGCAAAAGGGACCGTAAAGAATGGCAGATTGTTTTTCTCTATATAAATTCAATAACTAACTAAGTCTGCTTTTATTATTGTTTCTCTTAATACGAGAAAGAGAAAAATCCATCAGTTTCTTTTGTTTTCGTTTGTGACTAATTTTCTCTAAAAAAGAATTTACTTTTAGCAAGACAAAACTTCTGAATTCATTTTCTCAGTCTGTATAAGAATTAAAGAAGTCTTATTTGTTGCATTTCGTTAATATTTGAAAGTGATTTTATTACAGTGAATCTCATGACATCATTCTTTTGTTATCCCTAAAGTTAACAGGAACGTTTGTAGCTCCAAAAAGCAGTGCATAATTCGACTGACGATCGCCACGTACTACGGACTAAAAGTTTGGCCCCTTATCCTTTGCAAAAGTTTCACTGCAGCTTTTTTTCCTCATTAACGTCAAAGCTGTGAAGAACTGAGAAAGTTCTTTTTTGAAGATAAAAAAAAGTTTGGAGGAGTTTTGAAGAATCTTGTTGTCATGTTCAAAGCCGGACGGAACGGCGATCGTGCGAGGCGAACGGGCAGGAAGCAGGCGGACAGGCGGAAGTCAGGGTAAACCAGGGATTTAATAAATAAACAGGGAGCAGGAGACATGAAACGCTAACTAACATCAATGACAGACAATGGACTCAGGTAAGACACGGACTGAAATACACAGGACTGAGCAAATTAACTAGACACAGCTGGGTACAATCGGGAGAAAACACGTGGGTAATCAGGGGGCGTGGCACACAGGAGGAGTGGACGAGCCGGGCATGACACTTGTTTTATGAATATAGATTTTCCCAACAATATAATTTTATTGAGTAAAAGATAAAGCGTATCATCATTTAGGACAACACCAAAGATAATATCATTACAAGTAAAGGAAGTCAAAAAATGAAATTTTGTACTTGTTGAGAAGCAACAAGAGAAGAACAAGTGGTCCAAAGTTTCTATGTCATTATTTTAAAAGGTGCAAGTATTATTATCAAAGTTAAACTTAGCATGAAGAAATTAATTACAGGTATATATAGCATTGAATACTTTAAAGTGTAACTCTGACTTTGGGGGGTATTGGATAATAAATATATTTAGTGCAAATGTGTTTACTGGTTGATTTGAATTTTTATTGGAAAGGTGACGAAATAGTTCATAAGCAACGTCTAATAATATTATGTCTAATAATTTCATTTAGGAATTTACCCTACTTATAAAATAATACCATTGTATTGGAGAGGAGGGAGGCTATGAAATAGGAGAAGGGGAGAATTGTTTAAAAGGTTCCTGACCAACATTAAATGTGCAGCTGGAATAGATTTTAGAACAATATCAAACTCTTTTTTAATAAACTGTATTATGTTTTAAACAAAAGTTTTCAAAAAACAGAACATTTCCTGTGATGTCCAATAGATGCAAAGCTGACCAGATGTTCTTCTCTACCCAACGTTCATGGTACGGGGACTGATTTCTGTGGGTAATATATCTATTATTCCAAATAGGTACCAAGTTTGGACTGAAAAATAATAAGAGCATAAGAAATTTACAAACGAGAGGAGGCCATTCAGCTCATCAAGCACGTTTGGGGAGAACTTAACTAATAGCTCAGAATTTTTTAAATCTTATCTAGCTCTGATTTAAAGGAACCCAGGGTTTTAGCTTGCACTACATGAACAGGAAGACTGTTCTGGCACATCCCATCAGTCTGCTTGTGCCTGCAGTAGGGATGGGTGAACCTAAGCATTCAGAGGTTTCCCCAGCAGATAGACTATTTGGCATCTTAGAGAGGGCACTGAGGTAGAGATTGGTAAACAACTTCACAATATTATTCTTAACCTGCCAGATCTGGATTATCCCCTCTGTCAGAAATCTTGCAGGCAGAGCCCACTTGAAGCAGAGCCGAGAGGTAGGGCTACATAAAAACAAGTGGGAACAAGTGCGAGACCGGTATGTTAGAGCCCGGAAAATGTTAGTTGTGAAACGAAGCGGTGATCCTGCTGACCTGATGTTTTGCCTAGCAATTATCCACCGTCTGGACTGGATGAAGTGTCACCTCAACCACAAAACTACTGAAACTAATTTCCCTAGAATTGACACGGTAAGTGTTTTTTTTACTTATTGTTTGGAATAACATCCATCCATCCATCCATCGATTTTCCAAACCGCTTATCCTACTGGGTTGCGGGGGGTCCGCAGCCTATCCCAGAAGCAATGGGCATGAGGCAGGGAGCAACCCAGGATGGGGGGCCAGCCCATCGCAGGGCACACTCACACACCACTCACACAATTTAGCAACTCCAATTAGCCTCAGCATGTTTTTGGACTGTGGGGGGAAACCAGAGTACCCGGAGGAAACCCCACGACGACATGGGGAGAACATGCAAACTCCACACACATGTGACCCAGGCAGAGACTCGAACCCGGGTCCCAGTGGTGCGAGGCAACAGTGCCAACGACATGGGGAGAACATGCAAACTCCACACCTGATGAACCGGTGATGCCATTCTAAACTCCTGCACCACCATGCCACCCCAGATTTTAACTTGATTTATTTAAAATATTTCCTAGAATTGCGTATACTAAATTCAACCCAAAAAAGCGAGTGCAAATTATTACATCATTTAATTTGAGTAAATTCTACAGTTTATTTATTTGCAGTTTACGTACTGAATTACAGTGCATTGCAGCATTTTATCGGCAAGGTTCTCATAAATATTGCCCTACTTTCTACAGTATTGTACTATTTTACTGATAAACAGTGTTACTGTGATAATTTCACTGTTTATTACAGCAGGGGTGCAGATTGAACCCACAACCCTGGAGGTGTGAGGCTACAGTAGGAGCAATGGGCCACTATTGATACTGTGAGAAATGATGTATTTTTAATCATACACTATAACTGATGTGCCGCTACATTGCTTGTGTATGCTCTGCACCTTGCCTTTCTCCCTTACTTGTCTTTCTTGTTCTCCACACCTTGTGAGCTTCAACATGAGCTGATTGATTGTTTTCTCCTGGAAAATCACTAGAATGTGTCCTTGGCTTTGGAAGCTAAGAACACCTTATTTTCAGGGAGAGTCCTGTAATATTTATTTTAATAAATTATTTTTATTGATAAACCTTCATACTGATAATCCTCTTTTAGTGGTCCTAAAAAAACATTTCACGATTCAGTAACCCTACTTGTTCAATAGATGGCAGTGTCCATGGACGTGCTATGGAAATTGCCGGTAAAATATAAAGCTCGTTTTCCACTTTAAACGTTTGTCTGACTGAAATGACCACATGACGTCTAACCTTCAGCGTTATATACCACACCTACCTCAGTTATCTGCAGCAATAAAATATGGATGTGTAATTGGACAGCTGCAAGTTAAGTTGTAGAATCGATTATTTTTCTAAATGTTTATCTGTCTGATTTTACAGTAAAGTATGCATGGACGCATGGTACAATAAGGTGTGAATAAGTTGAAAATATACATGAAATATTATAAAATAATAAATATGTGTAAACATTTACGGCTCCCTGGAAATGATCAGTTATCATGATAGTACAAATAAGCAGTTATCCAGACATCCCAAGTCTCCCGCATATTGACAGCGGCTCCCTGATGCCCCTAAATTAAAAAAAAAATATCCTGGAAACTAGAGCAAGCAAACAAGAGCATGCACGCGAGACAGTAGCACACACGAATGAGCAAGTAAATGAGCTAGGAATGAGCGAGAGAGAGAGGGATAGAGAGAAAGAGAGAACGTGCGTATGTGTGGATCCCTATATGTGTGACTCTTCATGTAGCCAGTGCTAGATTGTAAACCTGATTGGTTTACTTAGCCATATAAGCCAATCATATTTCAGTGCGGGCGGGCCTTTATTTAACTCCCAGAGAACCGAAGGTATTGGTTCCATGGAGCGTCACGGCGGAGGGAGAGTGTCTCAAAAAACGAAAATATAAAATGCATTTCACCACAGACTACACAAAAACGTGCCCTTGTTTAATAAGGATGAAAAATAATGACAATGTTACGCGCTGAACTGTTTGCAACAGTGATTTCAGCATTGCTCATGACGGTTTAAACGACTGTAAAAGGTACGTCCAGGTGAGTTTAACAAGTGTCATTTAATTTTCTGTATTATTCAGGTAAACACTGGTTAGACACTTGGTTAGTTGTCATGAAAACACCAAACTTCCTGAAGGCTGTGTATATACATGTATATAGTTGCCACTTGGTTTACCATAGCTTGGTGTTAACTACAGATCTGATTTGGGATTCTGAAATTGCCCTGGTGTGCAGCACATGTCACACTTCTGTGTGTCTTCACATGTCTTCTGATTACTGGTTGCATTTACAACATGCCACATTATATATAAGTCACGGTATTTTGTGTGTCAGGTATAGAGATGAATATTATTTTTTAGGATAAATTCAGTTAAACTAATTGAGAGTTAGCTGTAGTAAGCTGCCCTACACACAAACGCTGTGACCCCAGAGGTAAGCTGACATGTACCCAAACACCCTGATCGCAGAGGCAAGCTGCGGTCTACCCAAACACGCAGACCCCTCAGGTCCAGAATGACCTGGCTCACAGTCACGCAAATGTCCTAACCCCAGAGGTAGGCTGCCATCCACCCAAATGCTCTGATCTCAGACAAGCTGCTGTCCACCCAAACACGCAGGCGCCTCAGGTAAGCTCACATCCACCCAAATGCCCTAACCCCAGAGGTAGGCTGCCTTTGACCCAGCCCCCTGACCCCTGAGGTAACCTCGCTTCCACCTAAACACTCTGATCTCAGAGGCAAGCTGACATTTGCCCAAACACCCTGATCACAGAAATAAGCTGCCATCCACCTAAACGACCTACCCCCAGAGGTAAGCTGACATCCATCTAACTGCCTTGATCCTAGGCTGCCCCAGTACGTCTAGGTGGTGACAATCCATCCTACAGGGTTGACATGATGTGCTTTCCTGAAGCACACAAAGGACACCTCGGGTTTTATGTAAGTTTGCTTTCTTTTTCTGTGCTTGTGTTTTATTTGGTTTGGATTGTATTTAATGGCATGTACAGAATTTACTGAGCACTTTTTTGGTTGATCACTGTTGGCACATATTCATCAATATTAACATTATTAACATTTTATTTTATCTGTTGTGCTGTTTATTTTGTGATTGACCTATTTTATTCCTAAGGTTACTGATTTTATGTGTTTTAGGAAAGTGTATGATGCTGTTTTAGCCCGACCCTTGTGCAGAGTTTGGAAGTCTGCGGGTATGTTCCTTTTTGAACTTTTTCTTTTTGTCTTAACTTTTTATTGGCATGCATGTAAGGTAACATTTTAATTGTTTTATTGGCCATGTAATTGGATTTTAATGGTGTATAATTGTATTTGCTGGTGGAATTGCTCTTTTGCCTGTGTTAAGGGTAATAGTTCTGCAGGTAGTTCTATTTGTTAAATGTTTGATAAATAAAATTCTTATTGTACTGGGTTGGCATTGATTTGCATGGTGTTTCAGCCTTTTAGATTGTGATTTTGTGTCGGCGGGGTGCAGTCTGCGGGTATCGCTTCTCGGCCTTTTGGCTAAAATCAAGTGGATTTTACTGACTTTTTACCGGTTTTCACGGACTGTGTCGGGTTTTTTAGAGGAAGGCACGGTTAACCTAAGGCGTGACCAGCAGGTGGCTTGACCGCCGCTGCCACGGGGCGACCCGTGCCTTCCTTGGTTTTTAACGTAAGTACGACTAAATCTCATTATGGCGACGCGAGTCGGTCATAACTACTACTGTTTTTAGTAGGCTGGGGATCCCGCAGTGGCTGGTGGCTTGTCCGCCGCCCTGCTGGGCGAACTGGTGTTTTTATTTTTAGCTGGTTTTATAGTTTAGCTCTGCTCGACTCATCCCGGATTGGCGGACGGCGGACGTCGAGACCACGGCGGCGGAAGGACTCTGCTCCAGCGGCGACGTCGGTGGACCTTCCCGGATGGCAACGGCCGGCGGACCATCGAGGAAGCCCTTCAGCGGGCCGTGGCTGGTAGCAGGCGGGGGCCTGCGGAATACCGCCCGGTTCTGCTGGAGGGCTGAGGGGGAGGTGGGCACCTTCCCCGACCGGCTGGCCTTCATCCGGGAGGTGGCCTTCGAAGCACTGGGCCTTCGTATGGAAGATGTTCTTTGCGTACCGCGGAATGGCCCCTTCGAATTCTTTGAGGTCACCTTGTCCACCGATGACAGCTGCAGCAAGGTCCTGGAGCGGAGCAAGGAGGGGGCCCAGCACCCTCTCCTTAGACGGTATACCATCGAGCCTCTGTGGTGGCCCGACAAGCGGGTTATTACTGTCCACTGTTTTAACCCGCATGTTACCGCCGAGTCCGTCTGCTTGTTTTTAAAAAAAAGTATGTGGACCTCCTTCCTGGCCACAGGGACATCCGGGATGAGCTGGGGATCTGGACTGGCCGACGCCAGTTCCAGGCCCGCCTGCGCCCGGACGCTAATGGGGCAGGCGGTTTTAGCCACCCCCCAGCCTATTTTAACCTACAGGGAAATAAGGCATACATTTTTTATTCTGGACAGCCTCCCTTCTGCCGGCAGTGCCACAGCTTTGGACACACCCTGGAGGGATGCGCCAACCTGCGCCGCCGCAACTGCCTGGAGTCGGGGCACATGGCCAGGGATTGCAAGGGCCCCCGTCGCTGCAAACACTGTAACGGCGAGGACCATCTGGCTCGTTCCTGCCCACAGAAAAAGACTACATATGCCGACGCTCTGTCGGGTAACAGAGCAGTCGGCACGGAGAATGGTGGGGGAGCTCTAGCCCCCACGACTGGGCAGGAACAGCCGGCGACGGGGGCAGGAGGAGAAGCCCTGGTCGAGGTGGAGGAGGCCCCTTCGAGTGCGACACCAATGCAGGAGGGGTCTCCGAACAAGGTGGAGCAGCTCGCCCTGGCTCTCGTTGGAGGGTAGACAGGATGCCAGCTCAGGCCATTTTATTCGTTCCTTTAAACTTGTGGACGGTTTTAAAACATGCAACCCCAGCATGCCGGGCTTCACCTGGCATAATAGTCGCGGAGCCAGCAGCCGCATCGACTACATTTTAGCTTCACCCCCCGTTGCTTTTAAAAAGGTGTCCCTCTCCCCACAGTGGCCCACTGACCATCTGGCAGTGGAGGCCACTGTCTCCATAGACGCCCTTGTATATGGGGGCGGCTATTGGAAAATGAACCTGCAGATCCTGGAGGAGAGAGATTTTAGACACCTTTTTTTAGATCACTTCTCCGAGTGGCAGAAGGACAAGCCTACCTTCCCCTCCGTGGCCGAATGGTGGGAGAGTGTGAAGGACAGCATCCGAACCTTCTCCATGCAGTACAGCAAGCAGCGCAGGATGGAGAAGAAGTTGCATTGTTAGTCTGTGATGGGGGGGTGAGAGGTGAAGGCTTAATCCAAAGTAGATTAGTGGGTCTCATTAGGAACAGTGACGACCTGCCCTGTAGAGAGGAGATGAAGAGACTGGTGGGATGGTGCAGTGACAACAGCCTGATCCTGAATGTGGAGAAGACCAAGGAGATGATCATGGACTTCAGGAGGAAACAGCCCAATCATTCAGCACTCAACAGTGCTGTGGAGTTGGTCAGCAGCGTCAGATTCCTGGGGGTGCAGATAACTGACAGTCTGGACTGGTCACCAAACAACATCACCGGTTAAACGGGCTCAGCAGCGTTTGCACTTCCTGCGCCGGATGAAGAGAGCTTTCCTCTCCCATCCTCAGCACCTTCTACGGAGGCACCATAGAGAGCGTGCTGACCAGCTGTATCTCCATCTATTTTATGTTCACTGCAGCCCACGCTGTTTGCATCTTGTCATTGTTGACTGTGTGAAAAATGTCCCTAGAGAGAGATAGAGGATACCGCTTCCATCAAATTGACAGGTTGGGTCAAAGGTCACGGGTCAAAAGTTCACTTGTGGGCGGGGCTTGGTTGTGGTGGTACGATGTGACGTCACGGGAGAGGGATTTATTTATTTATTATTATTTTAATTTATTTAATTATTCATTATTATTTATTTTAAAAATTATAATTTTATATTGAGGAGAGTGCTTACGAGTGTCGGGGTTTTTGTCGGGCGCCGCCGCCGGGGCTGAGCGGGGTGGGTTACCTGATGGAGCGTGAGCGTACGCTGTGTCTGGTGCGGTACTGTGGTAAGGTCCCCACGGCTTTGGATAATCCGCAAAGGACTCGGAGAGAGCGATGCCGGAGAGCTGAGAGCCGTGCTGCGCGAGTCTGAGAGAAACTCTGAGAGAATGAGACTACAAGATAAAAGCATATGGCACCAAATTGGAATCAGTAGTCTTTAAAAGAATAAATGGACTAGCAACTGTCTCTGGGGGAGCACCCCCGGTTAGGTACTATTAAGCACATTTTTAAAAACTTTGACAGAATAAAGTCTTAGTTATTTGAATAAATACGTTTTTCAGTAAATGTTTATTCACGCGCATGCGGACAAACACACACACCCTGGAGGTCAAACTAAAAAAAAAAAAAGTTGATACAAACTACAGTTGTATTGGACACGCACACAAAAACACAAAAGAGTTTGCTCAATCAAAAAAACAAACATATATAGTTCACGTTTTTTATTAAAATGTATAAGGATTGTTTTGTTATAGCGAAATTTTAAATTAATATGAGTGGGATATAAGTCATTTAGGCAACACGATTTGAGGAAGAACCTAAATAGTGGCTAGAAATGACCGACCAGGCAGGCAGAAGTGTGCTTTCCTTATCTCACAAGTCATGGAAGGGTGGGATGGGGGACACATAAGTGTGGGGTAGGAACTGTGGAATCAGGCAGGGGTGTAAGAATTTAGGATATAGTCTTGTTATTTTAAAGAAGGTGTACATGATTATTTAATTACATTTAATGGCAACCAGTAAGCTGCATTTAGCACCATGCTGCAAATACACATTAAAAACTTTAAAGAATGGTAATATAACTTGACCATAGTTTTTAGTTACACAAATATTTGTAAGACGTAACATGAAAGTTTTTCAAAGTGAGATGTACAGATGTTTTAAAATGTAACATGAAAGTTTTTAAAAGTAAGATGTACAAATGTTTTAAAATGTGACATGAAAGTTTTTCAAAGAAAGATGTACAAATGTTTTAAAATGTAACATGAAAGTTTTTCAAAGTAAGATGTACAAATGTACAAATTCACATAAACCGGTTAAAAAGAATTTCCCCAGGAACAGAGTGTTTGTACTGACAACCATGTGTCAGTGGCAGGCCGATTTATGCGACATGCAAGGGCTGGCGACGTACAATGATGGGTTAAAGTATCTGCTTGCGGTGATTGATGTTTTTTCCAAAAAGGCCTACGCGTGTGCGTTAAGAGACAAGACTGGGGTGGCAGTGGGTGTGCGTTTGTATGTATGTATGTGTCATGCCCTGCTCGTCGGCTCCTCATGTGTGCCACGCCCCCTGAATTCCCACGTGTGCTTCCCTGATCGTTTCCAGCGTTGTCTGATTTCTTTGCTTAGTCTCGTTGTATTTAAGTCCTGGTCTGACCTGTTCCCTTTGTCTGTCATTGTGGATTCGGCGTGGGTGAATGTTTCCTGGTCCTGTCGTCCCAAATAAACCCCCGTTAGCCCTGAATACCGCCTGTTTTCAAGCAGAAACTGCAGTGTTAAAGGGTCCAACAATATCAAGGCCAAGTTTCTTCCATGGTCCATCAGGCAGCGGGACTGGTTGCAAAGGAGCAGGGTGAATAGAAGCTGTTTTATCATTAACCTGGCAGAGTATACATGAAGCAATGCAAGACTGAACTTGTGAGTCCATCTTTGGCCACCAGTAGAGGTCGCGCAGACGTTGCTTTGTGCGGACGATTCCTTGATGACTCTCATGTGCAAGCATGATCAGTGCGTGTCGTAAGGAGAGTGGCACGATGAGTCTTGAGCCTCTGAGGATGTAGTTATCCTTGACGGAGAGCTCATCTCTGATCTTATAGTATAGGGCTAGTACACCACTTACTGATTTAACCGATGGAGGCCAACCACTTTCAAGTTGTGAGCGCAGGGCTGACAGTTCAGGACAAGAAGAACAAGCAGAGTTGAAGTCAGCCACTGGAAGGGAGCTTAGGACAGCAGAAATATGTGCCACCATCTCGGGTTCTGAATCTGAAATAGAGTCAGGAGGCGCAGGCAGGGGAAGGCGCGAGAGACAATCAGCCGTATAGTTCTGGGAGCCTGGTCGATAGACAACATCATAGTCAAAACATAGCAGGCGTGCAGACCAGCGGGCAACCCGCATACCAGCCCGACCGATTCCCTTTGTGCTGAGCAGTGTTGTCAATGCCTGGTGATCTGTGCGGAGAGTAAAACGAAATGGTGTTCTCCATTTTTCTGTAGCCCACACACAAGCAAGTGCTTCTTTTTCAACAGTCGAGTATTTCCTCTCCGTTTCAGTCAGTGTGCGGGAAGCGAAAGCCACAGGCTTCTCTGTGCCATCAGGTTGTACTTGTGCAAAGACAGCTCCAAGTCCATAGTCACTTGCATCTGTGGAAATTACCGGTCGTAGAGAAGGGTTAAAAAGAGCAAGCGCAGGACTGTCCACAAGAAGTTGCTTAACTTCCTCAAAGCTGCTTTGTGCTGCAGGAGACCATGTAAATGTGTCTTTTTCACTGACACAGGCACGCATAGGAGCCACAACCGTCGCAAAGTTAGGCAGAAACTTTGAATACCAGGACACTAGGCCCAGAAACGATCTCAGGGCAACAGCGTCAGATGGAGGAGGGGCTTTCAGGACAGCATTAATGTGTTCTTGGTCAGGAAGAATGCCGTCTACAGTAATGACATGACCTAGGAAGCGTAGGGAGGTTTTCCTGAAGTGACATTTGTTCTCATTGAGAACCAATCCAGCCTCCTTCAGCTTTTGGAGGACAGCGTTGAGGTTCTGGTCATGGTCATTGCCATAGACAATAAGGTCATCCAAATAATTTTGAACACCTGGAAGACCGTTGAGAATGTCAGCCATCATTTTCTGGAAGGCTGAGGGGGCTGATGTGAGGCCATAAGGAATTCTGCAGAATCGGAACAGACCATCATGTGTGATGAATGCTGTAAGGTCTCTGCTATCTTCATGAAGAGGCAACTGGTAGTATGCATTAGCCAGATCGATTGTAGAAAACAGCTTTGCACCTTGTAAATTTGCAAGCAGTTCATCCACATGAGGTAGAGGGTAGCAATCTGTGACCACAGCCTTGTTTGGTTCACGGAGATCTGTGCACATTCGTATTCCACCAGTTTTCCGTCCTGTAACTACAATAGGCGAAACCCAAGGTGATGCATCAATTTTCTCAATCACACCAGCTTTCAGCAAGCGGTCAAGTTCAGCTGAGACAGAAGCTCTTACAGCAAAAGGCAGGCGTCGTAATTTCTGGCGTACTGGTTTAACAGTGGGGTCAATTTTCACCTTATGCACAAAGTTTTGTGCACAACCAATGTCTGGAGTAGTAGGGATGCAGGAAGCGGTTGAAACAGTCACACAGCTAACAGCACTAGCAGTAGGGATACAGGGAGCAGATGCAGAGTTTGTGGTAAACACGGGAGGGAGGGTAGTGTTACCTTCAATGCAGATGCTTAAGGCTTTCATGAGATCTCTTCCTAAAAGAGAAGTGCCCTTCTTCACCACGTAAAATGTAACTGGGGCAGTGAGAACTCCTCTACTCACTTTGACTTGTAGGCAACCAAGCACAGGAATTCTCTTCCTTGTGTAAGTCACTAGCTGACTAACAGGTGGAAGTAGTGGTGTGTCATTGAAATACTGAACATAGATGTGGTGTGGCAAAATAGATACTCCTGATCCTGTGTCAACAACCATTTCATGCTCTTTGGTAAGAGAAGCAGGAGTACTGATATTGATTTTGCATGTAAGTGTATGTGGTGCATGGCAAGTGTTGTTTAAGTATAGCACAGTCAGTTTAGGTAGCTGAATCTCACGTACATCACTTGTCTTGGATGAGCGACAAACACGAGAAAAATGTCCAACTTTATGGCAAGACTTGCAAGTTGCTTTGGCTGCAGGACACTGAGAAGAATTAGCCAGATGTGTGTTAGAACCACACCTGAAACAGCTGCGGGAAGATGTAGTGGAGGCATTGAATGGCTTATTAGGATGAATGTGCTGTGTGTATTTCTTTTTAGTGAATTGTGAACGAGGTTGTACAGCTTGCACTGAGACACTGTCCTTTCCTGCTATTGTTTTTGCTTGTTGAACAGCAGATTCTACTTGTGATGCGAGTGTTAAGGTTTTGTCCAGTGTCAGATCCGATTCGAGCAGGAGCCTCTCTCTTATGTTTGAGTTATTCACATGTTCAATCAGCTGATCACGGATCATCTCATCGGTTTTATCATCAAATCCACATTTTGAAGCGAGATCACGCAATACGGCCGCATACTGTATAATAGTCTCGTGAGGTGCTTGTTTTCGCTGTCTGAGGGTATGTCGTTCCACAACAACGTTTACTTTAGGTGTATAATGTTTCTCTAAAGCAGTGACAGCAGAGTCAAAGGAGTCACCTGTATCTGGTAGCGAGTAGAAAGTCCGTTGTCCCTCGGCTCCGAGACAGTGGAGTAGCGTAGCTCTCCTGCGCGCTTCAGGCCAAGCATTTCCCGTTGCATTAATTACCAGTAGGTAGTTCTTGAAAATCCGCATCCACATGTCGAAAGGTATCGGGGGCTCTCCCGGGCACGGCAAAAACATCGGAGGTGCAGGCACGTTTCCAGCCATGGTGAGTCAGCAAAAAAAAGAAGAGGTGAAAACACAAAACTCGTCGCCAGAAATGTAGTGTAGCACTCGAATAACCAGGCCAGAGAATATACAAATGCTGTTAAACGAAATGCTATTTACTTAACAAGCATTACATCAAAAACATCAAGGTAGCACAGCAGTACGGATGTTCGTATTCGTCTCACTCTACTCATCACACTTCTTCCTTTCTCGTCTCTACAGTGTCTGCCTTTCGACACTGCCACCTAGTGTTCTAAGGTTGTAATAAGTCAGTGAACACAACAGCTAGGTTTGCTAACCCTAACCCTAACCCTAACCCTAACCCTAACCCTAACCCTAACCCTAACCCAACCTCCAACCTTGGATAAGGTGAGATGCTTTTATTGTCACTGTGAAAATACAATGAGATGTAATTTGGAGCAAGCCTGTAGACGCCATAGTAAGCATAAAACTACAGACTAACACTTACAGAGTATAAATACAGATAAAATACATATAAAAGCTAAAGATACATAGACCAAAAATAAAAAAGAATAAAAATAAAGAAAAAATTCTGGTGCTAGAAGCAAAGAAACCAGTAGCACATTGTCAGATATTACACAACAAAAGCGTAGCATTGAAAAGCTCCAGGCCGCTGTGCCTGCATGCATTGCCATTTTGGTTTTTGACTCTGTTTACGTTGGAGTGGATGAGTCAGATGGCTGAAGATAGATTACATCACTGCCATCTAGCGGTCAGGGGTATAAATGCCAACAGAAAATGAAAAAGTCTGACAAATTTTTGAGCTGATTAGCTGTGAATTTTGTAAAACAGCAGAGGCGGTTGGCTGGAGATGCACTAATGATCGGCTTGCAGGTAGTAGAACAATGACCAGCTGAGTCTTTCCTCAGTGTTTCTACTTTAAATAGCAAAGGGTATCATAACACACTTTAGAGTACTTGGTGCTTCACTCATTCTTCTATCTTGGTGCCATGTTTCACCATCTCTATCAGTGTCATCAGCATCAGTGAAAAGGTGTCTGGGATGCTGACCTTAGAAGCAGAATTTCAAAGAAGAGCTGAGGAAAGGGGGGCAAAACACCTCCCTTTGAAAACCTCTGAACACTGGGGATAAGAGCCTTAATGAAGGAAAGATCAGCAATTTGCTGTGAAGCACTTAAACTTGGCATAAGAAAAGAGAGACAACATAGCAGAGAATGGTTTCAATCCATCGACCTCTGGGTTATGGGCCCAGCACACTTCCTCTGCGCCACTCTGCTGCACAGTCGGGGCTGGGTGAGTGTTTTCTTAGTGTGTCCACTTTAAACAGCAAAGGGGCTCTGGACACACATAATGGTACTTAGTGCTTCTTTTCAGAGACCCCTAGGTTATAAAGCCCCTGTGAGGTGCAGCATGAGCCTTCCTCAAGCGATGCCTGATTTAACCATGACAAGCAGGTAAAAGCTGTTGGCCATAGACAAAGTGAGACCCAGCAGAGGACATGGCCGTTCTAAGCCTCAGACCTGGTATGGTGATGAAGCTTCCTGTTACACTTTCTACTGCCTTGGTTCATCGCAACAATCAATATGATAAAGAGAAGGAGTCATCCTAGATGGGACCCAAACCCACCCCTCCACTTTGGGATCCCCAGTACATAATGGGGGGGGGGGGGGCATAATGAATTCTGAAGGTCCCCGTAGCCCTGGGAAGATGCCCAGTACGGAAATGACAGATGCTAAAATAAATGCTAAAAACTCAAATGGCCTAATTGTCAGTGTTTGTTATAGACACCTAATGTAGCTGCAGAGGAAAGCAGAATGTTGTATGACGACATCAGGATTATGAGTAATAAAAATGATGTGGTGGTTATGGGTGATTTTAATTTACCAGGGATACAGTGGGACACAGTCTCTGGCTCTTCTGTAAATGAACTGGAGATGGTGGAAGTGGTACAGGATTGTTTTTTTACTCAGTTTAATACCCCTACCAGGGGAGAAGCCATTCTTGATCTTCTTTTTTCTAATAACCAGGATAGGATTGAAAAATTAGAGGTTTTAGAACCACTGGACAGTAGTGATCATAACATGGTTAAATTTCAGGCTAATTTTCGTGTCAGAAGAGTAAAATCCAAAAGAAAAAAATATATTGTGAGGAAGGCAAACTTTAATGGTATGAGACTGAAACTAGAAACTGTGAACAAGTTAAATAGCAAAACGGTTGAAGAGGCATGGGAATTTTTTAAAAGGACAAGAGGACTTCATACCTGTTACCAGCAGAACTAAATCTAGGAAACTACAACCAAGGTGGTTTACTAAGGAAATTAAGAATAAAGTCCGGGGGAGAAGGGCTCTCTTCCACAAATGGAAGATAACTAATGATTTCAAAATAAGGCAGGAGTCTACAGGTTGAGTTAAAAAATGAATGACAAGTATGACATTAAAAGTTTCTTCCAATGTTTTATCTCCAAAAAAGCTCTAAAAGCTGAAATCACTAATCTACAGGATAGTAAGGGCTTTATAATTGAAAATGAAATTAATATAGTAAATGAATTTAATGATTATTGTACATGGGTGTTCACAGTAGAGAACACAAATAACTCACCACCATGTAGATTCATTGAATTATTAGATTTCCAGAAGTCCTTAAGGTCAAAGCTACAGGGTTTTTACAAACTGTATCAGCCTGGATCAAAAACTGGTTTACAGACAGGAAGCAGTGGGTAGTTATTAGAGGCACAATGTCACAGTGGGCCTGCGTTCATTGTGGGATACCATAGGGTTCAATTTTAGGACCACTATTGTTCCTAATTTGCGCCAATGATAGTGACGTCAATACATACAGTAAAATGGTTAAATTTGCTGATGACACCAAGGTACGTGATGTAGCAGATACTGATCTAGCAGCGGAGAGGCTACAATAGGATTTAATTAGCAACTGGGCTGATACCTGGCAGATGAAATTTAAAGTAGATAAATGTAAGGTTATCCATGAAAGGAGCAGAAATATAAAGTACAGATATTTTATGGGTTCCACTGAAATAAAGTTAGCTGATTGTGAGAATGACCTCGGTGCGTATGTTGATGCTTTCATGTTCTACTCTCGTCAGTTTGGGGAAGCAATTAAAAAGGCCAATAGGATGTTAGGTTACATCTCTAGGTGTGTGTAGTTTAAGTTAAGGGAGGTGATGCTACAATTATACTGTACAATTCCTTGGTAAGACCCCACCTAGAATATTGTGTGCAGGTTTGGTCACCATACCTTAAAAAGGACATTGCTGCCTTGGAAAGGGTGCAACGTAGGGCTACAAGAATGATTCCTGGTCTTAGAGGAATGTCTTATGAGGAGAGGTTAGCTGAACTGAATCTGTTCAACCTCTAGGAAAGAAGACTAATGGGGGACATGATTCAGGTATATAGGATTCTAACAGGTCTGGATGCTGTTCAGCCAAATGGCTATTTCAATATTAGTTTATATATTAGAACTTGTGGCCATAGGGGGAAATTAGCGGCAGGACATTTTAAAATGTATTTGTGAAAGCACTTCTTTACACAGCGTGTAGTTGGAGTATGGAATAGTCTTCCTGCTAGTGTAGCCCAAGGTAAAACCCTGGGTTTCTTTAAATCAGAGCTACAGTAGATAAGATTTTAACAACTCTGAGCTATTAGGTAAGTTCTGCCCAGACGAGCTTGATAGGCCGAATGGCCTCCTCTCGTCTGTAAATTTCCTATGTATCCCAGGTGCCCAGTCCAGCTCTGTCCCTGGCTCAGAAGACCAGTGCCTCTTCCATTAGGCCACTGGAGCAACAGGCAGACTTGTGCTTATGACTGGCACAGTTTGCTCAAAATGGAAGCTCAGTAAGCCTTCTGCAAAACTTACATGAATGGAGCTGAATAATACATGCTAAGGAGAGCATGACAGCCATTCAGGCATCTCACTCAAGTGAAGTCAGCGAGTTTCCGCTATGCCTCTTGCCTTTATAGCTGGTAATACAGTGGAATCTATATACAGTGATCACATCTGTCTGGGTGAAATTGATCGCTATAAGCCGATGACCATTATAACCGATTTTTTCCCTTTTTCTTCATGTCTCAGGCAGATTAACATCTGACATTTGTATATGTATTACATGGATATAAGGTAATACAATAGACAGTGTCGCTATTTACAGATTTTTTTGACAATGTACAGTACAGCTGTTTCAAATGCTTTTCAAATTACGATACTGTACTGAACTGTGTATAATTCCAATACGCTATCATACTGTAGTGCCGGCAGCATCTGCATGTCCCAGTGAGCGCGTGTGTATAGCCCTGTGTATGTCTTGTATATAGCCCCTGTTTGTAGTTTGTGCTGTGTATTGGGTTGTCACCTGTGCCTTTAACTGTGGCTGTCCTCGGTTCTTGCCTGATCCTCGGATCTCTTAGCCATTGTGTAATTACTCGCCGTGTGTGTGCCTTACCATCCTTAGTGTAACTTGTCATTCATGGTCATCATGTTATTGTTGTTTGTTGTGCAGTTCCTTTATGGAATAATATAAGGAAACACTTGTGTCAGTCTGCCTCTCGTCAGTTTCATTCACCGCTGCCTCGATTCCTCGCTCTGCTCAGCAGACCCTTTCAATCTTTTGCTGTAGCGCGTTGCACAGATACAGCTGGTAACGTGTCCTTCAAAGCTCACAGTACCTCCTGTCCTTTTTCTAAAGACTCTTACCTACAATACTGAGCAAAAGTCTTGGGCCGCCAAAGAAAATGTTTAATGCTGTTCGTCCGAGTAGTAATTACATAATTGATCAGAAAAAGGACTATTTAACATTAGAATATATGCAAATTAAACTCAGTAGGATAAGCGGTTTGGAAAATGGATGGATGGAAATTAAAAGAAACACAATTTAAACTCACAAGTATTTCTTCTGTTCTCCAAAACGCTACTGATGCCTTTTTGGGTGGTGAGATAAACACCTCTTCAGTTCCCAAACATCTCCTCAGGGGCACCTCAGCCGTTCCACGTACAGTATTATGTAAACTTCACCACCAGCTCATTTTACTCATTAATTTAATAAGTTAACAAAAGTCAAAGAGGTACTAATTAGCCATAAGAGGTGTGATAGTGGTCAAGTCAAAAAATAGCTGTATGCATGGGGTGGGACTGCAGATACTGTGGTGACTGTCGGAGAGGCTGTGAAATGACAGAGCTGCCATGTTCTGACAGACATCATTTTATAGTTCTACACCAACATGAAGATCATTTGAACATCATCCTCTTTGACAGCTCAAGACTTTTACACAGTCCTGTATGAAGAGGAGAACATTCTGTGCCCAAAATTACTACTAAACAGTCAAATACGTAGAAAGTTGAGCCACTGCAGAAGTCTAGTGTAATAGAGCCAAAATGCTCTACAGGTAAAAGGCTCACACTGAAGTCATCACACTGACAAAGGAGAATTGTTAGACTGACTTTAAGAAATTTCTTCAAGTGGGAGCACGCAAATGAATTACTATACATATGACCAGGGGGCACATAACTGATTTTAGAAGAAACAGCGTCTTTGAAAGATAAAGTGGAAAAACCGGCAGACAATCCACATGGTTTAATGATCACACAGGTTCTTACAAACAGGAGTGCTGCAGACTGGAGAGCAGGTTTAGAAGTGTTCAGGTGCCACGGACCAACAGCCTGCAACAATAAAAGTAAGCCCTTTATAGGGCTCATCCAGCCTATTACTCTGACCGTATTCATTGCAATAGAAATAACCCTCGCTACCTTTTTAAAACAACTTGAGACAAACAGTTGTGCTAACAGTGTTGATCTTTGCAAATATGTTGTTATCGGCAATAATGTTCTCGTGGATTTCTCTCCGCCTTACACTGTTATTGGCGATCACCATCTGCACCACAGCATCCTCCTGCTGCGGTGTCAAAATTCTTCCTCTCCCTCCTGTGGGTTAGGGTTAGGGTTAGGGTTACAGTAAGAACAAACAAACAAACGTGCTCCAGAGCATGTGAGCGGAGCGTGAGCGAGGAGTGGAGCAGGCGGAATTTGTTCAGAGCGCGGAGCGGTTTTTTTAATTAAGGCTGGAGCAGTCGCTCTGTCTCGCTCCAATTTCGCTCCCATACCGCTCACACTACGACTCTGAGGCGTGCCCAAATCTACCCAGAATTCATCTGTACAATTATCAAGACCGTTACACAAATTGGCTGAGATGGTATTTGTTAAGTATTTCATAAAGGAAACTGATGGATCATACAAGTGTACTATTCTTATGAAACGTATAGATGACAATATTGTAGAGCAAGAACAACAATGCGGTGAAATTGTTTTAGTGAGTAAAGATTCACTTTGGAATCACTTTTCACAGAAACATGAAAGTGTGCTACATCCAGCCCATCGCAGGGCACACTTACACACACTATTCACTCACGCATGCACTCCTACGGGCAATTTAGCAAGCCAAATTATCCCCAACACGTTTTTGGACTGTGGAGGGAAACCAGAGTACCTGGAGGAAACCCCACGACGACATGCGGAGAACATGCAAACTCCACACATGTAACCCAGGCGGAGACTTGAACCCGGGTCCCAGAGGTGTGAGGCAACAGTGCTAACCACTGCACCACCATGCCTCCCCTGCATCACACCCACATAAAGAAAATACAGAAAATCTTATCTTAAAATAAACAAATAAATAAATAAGAAAACTAATAAATAAGCCTAAATTAAATTAAAAGAAATTAATCACACACAGAGTAATTTTAAAGTACCAGCCATGTATTGTCAAAACAAAGTAGTAACTGGCATAAAATAAGGATACATGTCATTCCACAATCAATGTTTTAGCGACTTCATAGCGTCATTCAGGGTGGTGATGGCCTCTGTGTGAAAACTGTTCAAAAGTCTTGTGGTGTGTGTTTTTATTGTCCTGTATCGTCTGTCTGCCTGACGGCAAACGTTGGAAGAGATTATGAGCAGGGTGGGATGAGCGGTTATGATATTTGATGTTTTGCGGAGGAACCAGGGGTTGAAGATATATTCCAGGGTAGGTAGGTGTGTGTTGGTTATTTTCTCAGCAGCTCTGATTACTCTCTGCAGGGCATTTTTGTCAGCTGCAGAGCTACTGCTGTACCACACCAAGACACCATAGGTCAGGACACTCTGATGTTGTGGCAGGTTGTGGCAGGTTGATTCTCCTGAGAACTCTCAGGAAGTACAGTCTTTGCTGCACCTTCCTGATCAAGCAAATTCTGTTATTTGTCCAGGTGAGGTCATCCGATATGTGTGTGCCCAGGAACTTGAATGTTGACACCCTCTCCACAACTTCCCCATTTATCACCAGAGGCTGGTGATCCACCCTTTTCCTTCTAAAACCAATGATGAGTTCCTTTGTTTTCTTGGTATTTAACATCCAGTTGTTAGCTGTACACCAGTCTGCCAATCTCCTCCCTGTATGCTGTCTCATCTCCACTGCTAATCAGGCCCACCACAGCTGTGTCATCGGCACATTTCATGATGACATTAGTATTGTGGGTTGGATTGCAATCATATGTATACAGGGAGTACAAGAACTGAGAGACAGGGAGGAGGAGTGGTGGGGACCCATCTTGACAGACTGTGGTCGGTTGGTTAGGAAATCCTGTATCCAAAAGCAGATGTTATGGTGGATGCCATTTTATGGAACAGTCTGTTTGGAAGGATAGTGTTAAATGCGGAGCTATAGTCCACAAATAGCAACCTTGCATATGTCCCTGGTTGTTCCAGGTGGACCATAACAGTATGAAGAGCAGTAGAAATGGTGTCGTCTGTTAATCTATTGGTACTGTATGCGTATTGATGAGGGTCCAGTGTTGGTGGGAGAGCAGCCTTTATATGTTTCAGAACCAGTCTTTCCAGGCACTTCATAATAATAGGTGTTAATGCCACTGGCCTGTAGTCATTGAGGTTTGTTATTATGGTCTGTTTTGATAATGGCACTATTGTAGAGGTTTTTAATGTATTAAAGATGTTTGTGAAAACCCCAGCCAGCTCCCAGGCACAGTCTCTTAGCACCCGCCCTGGGACGCCATCAGGACCAGCTGCTTTCCGTATGTTGACACTGCGAAGTGTCCGTTCTACATCAGTACTCTGCAGGATGAGCTCCTGCCTGTTGATGGCTGCTGCTGGGGCCGTAACAGTCTTTTTAACAGTCATGGCGGCCGAAGAAGTGATCGAGCTCTTCGGCCAAAGGAACACTGTTGCCGGTAGATAAGTTGATACTGCTGTTTTGGTCTGTGATGTGCCGTATCCCTTGCCATCCACGTCTGGGATCGGAGCTGCCGAAGTGGCTCTCAAT
This sequence comes from Brienomyrus brachyistius, assembly GCF_023856365.1. Classification (NCBI taxonomy): domain Eukaryota; kingdom Metazoa; phylum Chordata; class Actinopteri; order Osteoglossiformes; family Mormyridae; genus Brienomyrus; species Brienomyrus brachyistius. The sequence continues at coordinate 49,065 of NW_026042674.1, forward strand.
CCGCCTTCTATAGGTCGCCTTTGCGTCTCTGACGTCCCTCCTCAGCTCCGACCTGGCAATGCTGTATTGTTGTGCGTCACCCGACCTAAAGGCCATGTTACGCCTCTTTAGCAGAAGACAAACATCTTTGGTCATCCATGGCTTGTTGCTGGGAAAGATACAAATTTGTTTTGTGCTGGTGACAATGTCCATGCAGTATTTTATATAGTAAAGATCAGTGGAGGTGTAGGTGTCGATGTTAGCATCTTCGAATATGGACCAGTCAGTGTGGTCAAAACAATCCTGCAGCTGTTCAGATGCTCCCTCTGGCCACCCTCGTCTTACTCTAGGAGCTGGTTTCACCATGTTAATGAGTGGTCTATATGCTGGAGTTACATACAGGGAGATGTGGTCAGACTGGCCCAAATGAGGGAAAGCTGATACTGTAAAACCCTGCTTGATATTACTGTACACATGGTCTGCAGTGTCAGCTCCTCTTGTAGGACACTGAACATGCTGGTACAATTTTGGGAGCACAGTCTTCAGATTCGCTTTGGTTAAAATCACCTGCTATTATACACACCCCTGGCGGATGGGCACTCTGTTGCTTTCTAATAGGAGTTAGCAAGTAGCACAGAGCTATAGCAGTGTTAGCTTGAGGGGGGGTATTAACAGCAGCGATCATAACAACCGAGTATTCCCTTGGTAGGTAAAAGGGGCAACACTTTACAATCCAATACTCCAAGTCCAGGGAGCAATGAGTGTCAGTGATTTTAGCGTCTGTGCACCAGCTGTTATTTGTGTACACACACAGTCCACCTCCTCTGCTCTTACCGGAGTCGATCGCCCTGTTGGCGCGTGTATAGTGCGTCCGGGTAGCTGGATAGCCTCCTCCGGGATTGTCGAACCGAGCCACGTCTCCACAAACACCATAAAATGCCTAAGAACGGGAAGCGCTTTACGGAGTGCTGAGCCGCTGCATGTGCACGCGCCGCCATCTTCGGATATCCTAAGAAATGTGGTTCAGTCGTGTGTAGTCTGTGTGCAGATGAGGAAACAAAGGCACAGTAATAGGAGATAGTTGACTCATATACAGAAATGTGCTTTTGTAGGGGGATCCACACACAGTCACCAGACAGGACAGAGGGGCTCATCTGCTTCTCTCTGACCAAACACCTTTCCTTTTTGTCTTCCCCAAGCCGCTTGTCTTGTACCATGACCTGCAAAACATCCTCTGTAAGTGATGGAGAGTCCATTTTGGCCGGAGGACAGTACGAGAGGGACTGAATGTGGTGGCACTCAAATGGACGAAGGTTCGATCTCTCTGCAAACTCTGCATTACTTCTGTAGATATCCATCTCACACATTGTTTTTTGGTCAGGACCCCATGTCCTTTTAATGACATGTACTGGTGTGCTGGGTGTTATAAAAAACTTTGCCACTGCAAACACTCCATTTGTGTGATCGATACACTGAGTGCGGAGGTGGTTCTGTGCTGTAATGTCCATTTGGATGGGAGTGTGACGTCTTCGCAGATGCATCCGTAGGTTCCTTCTATTAAGGATTTGGCCGCAGTGAGGACACTTCCCTGTGTCCTTTTTCTGCTTTCTTTGGGTGGGGGTGGGGTGGTGGTGCCACTGAGGAGCCAGGGTCAGAGGAACATAAAGAAAGTGAGGAGTGGAGGTTGGCGACTGGGGGAGGGGGGGTGGGACATGCAGTTTCAGAAGCAGTAAAGGAAGGAGCAGCAGAGGCGGGAGGTGGCTGATGCGCTTCCATTGTGGTTGGCTTGGTTTCACTGATGCATTGGGATACAATATATTGTTATGTGGTACATTGGGCGGAGCTTAATTCTCCGCTTCTGACGTCATAAGAGGAAGTGGCGTATCCTTGATTTTGATTGGTCGAGAGTTTATGCCCATATATGGTATTAATACATGCTTATGCCACGTGTTGCCGATAGGGGGGTTTGGGAGATTAAGCTTTAATAGAATAAAAATACATTACATGTATTTTATTAATGTGCTTTTTTGATTACGTTTTTAAGGAATAATAAAACATAGAGCAGGATAATGGCAAGCTAGCGCATACACGTTCAGCGGGGGCGTCCGTCTGGCCCTGTGTTGTTAGTAAGCGCCGCGGCGTATTTTAAAAGAAGAAAGCACCAAAATGTTTTAAAGAAGGAAAACTTTAGGGTTATTTTAAAAGAAAAAGCAGGGTTATTTTAAGCAGACATGCCCGAAAGTAGCAGCAGAAGAGCAAATTTAAACAAGCGCAAGCGAAACCAATAAACATACAGCCGGCGTTTTAAAAGAAGCGATCGCTCATTACATTTAACCAACACAAAAGACTTTAGTTATATTTACCAGGTTGGAGAAAGCATGTAAGCGGCAAACTTTTAGAAGAAATAGGACGAAACGATACCGGAGCTCCGACACATGCGACTACTCTGTTTGAACAACGCGGGGCGGAATGGCCGATCGCTAGTCCGGCGTTTGGCGCATGCGCACCCACGCCGCCTCCCTTTCAAAATGGCGACGCCGGCGGAGCGCCTGTTTTAGCAAATAAAACCCCTATAACCGTAATGTTTTTAAGGAATGAAGCACTTTTCTGCCAATGTGAATAATAAAGTAAAGCGGTCTGTGCATTTTCGACAGCAATAATCAAAGTATAACGCGGTTAATTCTTGTTTAAGCGAGCGCATGCGCGTAGATCCACACAGCATTTCCTTTATTGAGCCAGCTCCTTGCGTCAAGCGAACAATTGTCGCTGGACCAAGAATTCATGCATCTACCTTTGCAATGCAACTACCTTTTTTTTCGGGTCGACAGGCAATACTTGGCAATGCCGTTAGGCAGGGGTTAGCTCATCAGAACAGCAGGATGTTGTGTAGGAACGGCTGAAATTTAGGCAGCAACAAATTCTTTCGTTATAGCGTTATTTTAAATTTGTATGGGTGTGATATGCCATTTATGCAATGAGGTGGAATTAAACAACAGGGTATCCGACTGGTTCCACAAACAGCCGTATCACTAATGTGTTAAACAAAGAATAAAAAACCATTAATTACACATGCTTACGTATAAAATATATAAAAGTTTAAGGACTAAAGCACTCGACAAACAGCCGCAACACTAAACAAGGTGTAAAAACCGATCATTACCACAAATTATAATATTTAAGTATAAAAATAAATAAGTTGAGGACTAAAGCACTCGACAAACTACCCCGTAATAAATTAATGAATAAAATTATTTCAATGTGGCTAAAGTAGACGTACGCGATTATTTAATAGGGGTGCAAAAGCGCATTTTAAAACTGGTAATAACTCGAACGGCGGTAAAGACGGGTCGCTAGCGCCACCCTGTGTCCACAGCATGTGGCCCCCACAGCGAGGAAGGGGGCGGTCCAGCCCCAACCCCTCCCCCCAAAAAAAAAAAAAAAAAAAAAAAAAGTTTCCCCTATATTAAGGGCGACGTTGTCGACCAAAAATACAGAAGAACTTGAAACGCTATCGATGATCAGCTCACTACGACAAAGATGGAAATGACAAACTGGAGGTATGTTAAATTTCTTTCGTCCATACTTTAAAATTGTTTGAATTGTCACTATTGTGAAAACATTTGCGATTACTTTTGACCAAGAATTTTCCACGGTGTCAAGCCCGAGTAAGCCCCGTGAAGTAGAGGATTGGAATAGCGGTAAGTTAATATCAATGATAAGCAAATCAATGGATTTACTGTTTTTAAAATTGTGGAAAGACTGAAAGTTTATGTTCACTGTCGCAGATAAGGACGCCGACCTGTTAAGCACGCCGACGGTTATTTTCAGAGATAATCGGGAAGGGAATGTCCACGGACAACATAAGCGGAAAAGAACGGATAGTTTTAACGGTACGTGGAACAATACCTGCATCGTGGATTTTTCTGTATGAAATGCTTAAAGACTGATTTTGTCCTTCTCCCCCCAAGACACTGCCGATGATGAATTGTTGATCGCTGAGGCTGAAAAAATTGAAGCGGGTCTAGCGACGGCCGAAACCTCAACCGACGGCGCACAGAGCGAACCTGAAGAACAGTTGGAATCTACGCCGCCGGGTACTCCTACTACAGGGGTCGTGACACCGGACCAAGGGGGCCCAGCAAGCGGTGATCCAGCGACCACATCCCGGGCCTTATCGGGACCCCTGCAGAGGACGCAAGATTGGGATATTGACCAATTAACACCTTGGCAGTGGCCGGTTGCGAGCGCCCTGGACGGCGCTGTATCCCGGGCCGAGAGGCTGAAGGGGCTCAAGGTAGCTTTTTTCCTTTTTCAGGATCAAATGTGTGATTTTTTGGCGGATTTGTCTGATCAGATATAAAGAATAAGCACAGACATGGCAGAAAACTGGCGGCATTGGAGTTTTGACGGGGGTAGAAGCATGCATATAAATGATGACGACGATGGTGAAACGCCGCTGAACCCCGATCTGCTTCGGCTGATTGATGAACTGAATGACGGACCACCGGCTGAAATTAACCCCTACATGCTTGCCTTAATAAATGTTTTAAATGAGAATGGTGCTCATGAAGCTGTTGAGGCTATGGACTATGTTAATATGGGTGACGCTATAGACAATGTAGACGGGTGGTTACCGAATGCTCATGCGGTATGACCACGCGGATGACAGCGGACCGGACACCGATGTGCAAATGCTTGACGCTGATGACGGATCGGCCATGTACGCTGAACTGCATCAGATGATTGCTGAACTGAATGGTGAGCAACCGGGTGAATTTGACCCCATTTTACAAAACTTCTTAAATGATTTAAATGATGATGAAGATGGAGCGGCGGTGGACCCTGAAATTATGGACGTTGATAATGTGGAACAACAACATGGTGGGGGTGCCGCTGATGGGGTTGTTAATGTAATACGTAGACCACAGTTTAACAACACCGAAATAAGGCAACGCTTTCATTTTGAGGGGATTGAGCATGATGACATAGATGTCTACAGGGCTGTTATACAGACATTCCAAAATTTCGTGGACAGAGTGAACGCTTTAGCGGGGCCTGGGGATATCATACAGGTGGAACTGCAGGGTGATTCAGTGAATTATAACACAGCCATGCATGTTCGAGGCGAGATCGATCTAAATGATCTGCTATCGATGGTTGACGACCTTACACAGAGTAATACCGAGGTTTTTAGCGATGAAACGCTGGAGCTGGTTGTGCAGATTATTCATAATCGAAATGGTGGGGCAGGCAATCGACAGAAATTAACAAAGCTGTTAAAGTCGGACATTTTGCAAAAGAAGCTCAGGTGTCTTATTGTTTCTGAAAACTCTGGCAATAATCTGTGCTTTGCTTACTGTGTAGTCCGCCTCTTAAACCCTGACATGTCCCATGAGATTGCTGAGATAGAAGCTAAACGTTTGCAGGAATCAGTCGGTCTAACTGATGCCGACATGGTCTCATTCTCAAGCATAGCAGAGTTTGAGCGAATGTTAGGGGTCAAAATCGTGGTGTGGTACCGCTGTGACAAGTCTGACATTTTTAAGAAATTTCAGACGAACCCCGAACCTCGTAATAAAACAATCTTTCTCTACCTTCAAGATCAGCATTATTTCGGTATAAAAAGCTTGAGTGCGTTTTTTGGGGAATCATACGTCTGTGATTACTGTTATGCCTCATTCAGTGTTAAATCAGATCACAAATGTGAGTATTACTGCAATGTATGTCTCAGTCCCGAATGCCATAAGCACCGCAGACAGTACATACATTGTGAGGATTGTGGGTCTTTGTCGTTCGCGGTATTGCTTCGAGCAGCATAAAATGTCAAAACAGCAACTAGGCGGGGGCAGTGTACGCAGCTCATGCGACACTGTCAAGTATTGTGACAAGTGTAACCGACGGTACCCCGTCACTAAAAATAATCGAAAGGGTCATAAATGTAAACCAAATACCAGATGCGCTTTTTGTAAAGAGGACTTGACACCTGATTGTGAGCATCAGTGTTTTATCGAGCCAGTAAAGACTGAGGCCTTGACAGACCGCTATGTATTTTACGACTTTGAATGTAGACAAGATGAGGGAACGCACATTGCTAATTACATCTGCTGCATTGACTTTGAGGGCAATTGTTGGACCGCTAAGGGGGATGGTCGTGTGGCGGAATTTTTCAAAAAGTACCGCAACCGTAAATACAAGGGATACACATTTATAGCGCACAACTCTAAAGGCTATGATAGTTACCTGCTCATGAAATATTTAGTTGAAAATGGCATCACACCCCACATTATCACACAGGGCAGCAAACTGCTCTGTGTGTCAGACGAGGACTTTAGCCAAAGATACATTGACTCCCTCTGCTTTCTGCCCATGAAGCTGAGCGCATTCCCCGCCGCTTTGGGTTTTGAGAGCGAAAAGAAAGGCTATTTCCCACATTTTTGGAACACCGTAGAAAATCAAAATTACGTCGGTCCCTACCCGCCACCAGAGGCATACGGGGTGCAAACCATGATGGAGAAGGAAAAGAGAGAGTTTATGGAGTGGTACGGTACTGTTGCGAGCGAGGTGTTTGACTTTAGAAAAGAAATGGCAGAGTACTGTAAAAATGATGTTGTCATCTTGAGAGAGGGCTGTCTCAGGTTCAGGGGTGAGATTATAAACAGCTGTAATCTAGACCCTTTTCAATGTGTCACCATAGCCTCTGTGTGCATGAAACAATTTTGCATGAGTTTTTTGCCTGAAAATACAGTCGCGCTAACCACTCCAGATAATTACATCAAGCGACAAAAGGCATACTCCACGCCATCTATTCAGTGGCTGGAATACATAGCACATAGCGAAAAACTAGAGATTCAGCACGCGCTCTGTAGAGGGGAGGTGAAAATGGGTCCCTACTACCTCGACGGCTATGCCGAAATCGACGGGGTTCGTACGGCGTACGAATTTTTTTCACGGGTGCCCAGAATGCTTTGATTCTAACACACTGAATCCTGTAACAAAACTGCGTTTTGGGGACATGCATCAGCAGTTTCAGGATAAGATATTTGCCCTTAAACACACGTACAACCTCAATGTACATGTTATTTGGGAACACCAGTGGGACAAACTGAAGGCTGAAAACGCTAATGTACAGGCATTCTTGAGGGAATTTGACTTTCCAGAGCACATCGATCCTTGGGACGCTCTGTTTGGCGGCAGAACTAACGCCCTGCAATTGCACTACAAAGCAGAGGGCGACGAGCGTATAGATTATTACGACTTCACGAGCCTTTACCCCTCTGTCAACAAGTTTAAGGAGTACCCGGTAGGACACCCCGTTGTCATTTACCGCGATTTTGACAGTGTGGAAAACTATTTTGGGTTGATCAAAGCCAAGGTTTACCCACCGAGAGGTCTTTACCTATCGGTTCTGCCTTACAGGTCCGGTGGTAAACTCATGTTCACACTTTGCAGAACATGCTGTGAAACTGAGACGCAGGGGATCTGTAATCATTCAGATGAGCAGAGAGCTCTGAGCGGTACGTGGTGCAGTATCGAAATCAACAAGGCTGTTGAAAAGGGCTACAAAATTGCCAAGATTTACGAGGTCTGGCATTTCCCCGACAGGACAGACACACTCTTTGCTGACTATATTAACACCCATTTAAAGGGAAAACAGGAGGCTTCGGGCTATCCCTCTTGGGTAAAGAGTGCTGAGGATAAAGAGAGATACATTCAGACCTACTTTGAGAAGGAGGGCATCCGCTTGAACCCCGAAAATATCGGGGTGAACAAAGTGAAACGCCAAATTTCCAAATTGTTTTTAAACAGTCTTTGGGGAAAATTTGGTCAGAGGATAAATCAGTCAAGTACGACGCTCATCAAAGACCCCGATGAGTTTCTCATGTTCATTTTTTCAAAGCTGGTCAATGTGTCTCACTTTTCCTTTTTGAATGACAATGTGGCAATGGTCCAATGGCGGAACATAAAGGTGCTCCCTAACACGCCGCGGCACGTCAACACGTTTATTGCGGCGTTCACTACCGCGTATGCTAGGCTCGAGCTGTACAACCTCATGGACCGCTTGGGGCGGCGTACGCTGTACCATGATACAGACTCTGTCATTTTTGTCAGCAAGCCGGGGGACTGGATGCCACCTTTGGGTGACTTTCTTGGTGAGCTGACAAGCGAGTTGGACCCAGATGACCACATTGTGGAATTTGTTTCAGGGGGTCCCAAAACTTATGGGTACAGAACCGCAAAAAGTAAAACAAACTTGAAAGTTAAGGGAATAACGCTGCACAACACCAATTCGAAAGTTGTCAACATCGCATCCCTCACAGAGTTAGTTCACGATTTTGTGAATAACCCACGTGACCCCCCTCGACATCTACGCAGCAAATCTTGAGGGATAAAAGGGGTTTCCTTTTGAAAACTAAGACAGTCAACAAGTGTTTCATGGTTGTGTACACCAAGCGGCAGCTACTGCCTGACTATTCACTATATCACTATAGTGACGGGTTCGACAATAGACTTCAGCACCCATTCTCGTGCATTATATCGGGACCGAGCAACTGTGGCAAGTCTTATTTCATTAAAAGACTGCTTGAGAATGTGGATTGTACATTGTCCAGAGTGCCTGAAAACGTCGTATGGTGCTATTCTTGCTGGCAACCATTGTATGATGATTTGTTGTGCAAAATAAAAAATATAAAATTTGTGGAAGGAATCCCAGAGTCTCTGTGTGACGACGAACTTTTACCATCAAATAAAATTAATTTGATCATCATTGACGACCTTATGGAAAAAGCCAGCGATAACGGCGAGGTGGAAAAAGCTTTTACCAAGTACACGCATCACAGAAATCTAAGCATCATATATCTGGTGCAGAATCTTTGCTTCCAAGGTAAGAAGAGCCGGACCATCAATCTCAACGCTAATTATATTGTATTATTTAAAAACCCCCGAGAAAAATTACAGACGAGTGTATTGGCAAGGCAGATGTACCCGCGGCATTCAAATTTTTTTCTCGAAGCTTTCGAAGACGCTACAAAAGTCCCTTACGGATATCTGTTGGTGGATTTAAAAGCCGTGACACCCGATGACTGTAGGCTCAGAACAGGAATGCTTCCACCCGAGTGGCCGGCTGCTTACGTGCTCAAGAAAAAATAATAATGTCGGAGCGTATAAAAAGAAATTGGAGTGACCTGAAAGCTTTATTTGACAGTAACGCCAGACAGAGAAAGAAAATTTTAAAGACGGCATCTCCGGGTTTGCTGAACACTCTTTGTGAAATAGCTTTGAACGTGCTGTGCGGCAAGATCCCGTTAACCAAAGCCCAGATTGTACAACTAAAAAAGCAAAAGAGCGGCATTAAACTATTGGCAAACAAACGGGCATCGTTTAAAAAAAAGAAGGCTATTATACAGACCGGTGGGGGATTCATTCTACCCCTGCTAAGTGTCGCCATACCGTTTCTCACCAGTCTTTTTCAACGGAGCTAAGTAAATGGAACACGCTAGGAAAATGTATCTGGTCCCTAAGGCACAGCTTGAAAAACTGCATAATGCCACATCTCCTAAAGACACGATAAGACAGACTGCCGAAAGCGAATTGGACATTGCAATACGCAACATTTTATCAAGAACGGATGTTGCTGACCACGAAAAGGTCCGCTTGTACACAGAGGTGCTACAGAGATATTTGACTTTGGCCAGGCAAGGTGATAATGAGCCCTTATCTTTAACACTTCCTCCTGAAGAGTCCATGATAGATAATGCTGTGGCGGCACGTGCCACCGTTACTGGGGATTCCATTATGGACGAAGTCATTAAAAATGTTGCTTCGCGTAACAAGAAAAAGGCTGAATATATAATGGGTAAAATGCATGAAAACTCTGCCGTCACTGCGTGGAATCCGCGCGGGGAGTGTGTTTTCAATGGTACAACTACCACTGGATCCCACATGCTCGATTTGCTTAAAAACATTACCAACCCGCATAACGTGAACGAGGGGAAAAGGCCTGTGGGGTGGGGAGAATTTCTACAAGGCCTGGCTAGACTCAACATGCCTTGCACCCTCATACCTAACCAAGATGTCGGACGTCTCATAGAGTCGATCAAGAACAAGCCCCGCACCGAGGAGCGGCGTGACGGGACACCCCGAGATGGTCGGTCACCGCGAACCCCACGGAAATTCTTAAGACCCGACTGGCTTGTATTTTAAAATGCTTTTGTACTTAATTAAAACACTCAAACGTGATATTTTGTCTTTGTGTTTTTTATTTGTCATGCACAATCTTTTTCAAAGCCTTACAACATCTCACCATCTGCATTTTGGTAAACATATTTTTCACACGATTGATATATTTAAATTTAGAAACAAAATGAGAAACCATAGCATCGTTCTTTTTTAAATCATTGCTATAAAACGATATAATTTTGCAAAAAGAAAAGCCTCTACAGCGGTTAATTAAATAAAAAATGCAATGTTGTCCACACGTCACACTGAGATCGCTTTGAAGCTGCTTCGCGTTGCAAACGAGACGGTCACAGTGCTTTGTCATAAAAGCGTTTATGACCCTCGGAAAGCTGGGGTGATCCGGAGGATTTCCGTAGGAGTCGAAAAACTCTGCGGTGCTGTCAGTACCGATGAAAAGCGCCAGCCAGTGCTCACCGGGTGCCCAACTCGGATGTGTGTTGACGATGAAGATTGCGGGTAATTTTTCAAGTTTTACATCCTCCAGCTCGTCACAAGCCAACACCCCATAAAAATGTCTAGCAGTCCAGCGGTTTCTGCCAAGGATGTTGGATAGCTCCAAGGTGTTCATGACTAGTAGTAATCGTACAATACATTTCTCCTTTGGTTAATCTCGATTATATTGTCGAATGATGCGTAAACTATCAATGTCGCAGTCCTGGCCAGCGGCTGGCGGAACCTCATCTCCAGGCGCATATTTCCGCTTTTAACCATGGAGAGATGCTGATTAACTTGTCACCCGACGAGGGATGTAAAGGCGTACAAAGTGTAACCATTTATATACTCGTTTCTGTCAACAGCGAAAGGCTCGTTTTTCAAATGTCTCCCCGTAGCCAAAATCAAACTAATATTCACGGGCCACGTTTCCTCGGATAAAATCTGGTTGAAAGGGTTTAGAGGGATACTGCTGGCCATCTACGTAAAGCACTACAAATTCAGCGTCGTAATGTTGAAAATTGAAGGGGTTTCGATCGTACGCGCCCATAAAACCCATATTATCTACAAGCCCGATAACTACGGTTTTAGGCAGCTGACCTAGAAACAAATTTTCTTGAGCGCAGACACGGCTACCCGCGGCCACACTAAAAGTTCTCATACATACTCTCTCGATCGGGTATTTCGCGTTGGCTGTCAGCAATGCGCTCGCGTGCCCCAGTTTGACAGCCGTCGATACAGAAACTTTTTTAACAAAGAGGGATGCCGATACTATTTTGAGCGAGTACTGCTCAGCTGCATCACCGCTCATGAGGCAAAACTCATCTTTGTTTCGGACCATTTTAATTTTGACGTCGACCCCATTTAGCAGCACCCTGACAAAGCAGCACCCTGACAAAGCAGCACCCTGACAAAGCAGCACCCTGACACTGACAAACAAGCAGCAGCCTGACACTGACAGACAAAGCAGCAGCAGCCTGACACTGACAGACAAAGCAGCAGCAGCCTGACACTGACAGACAAAGCAGCAGCAGCCTGACACTGACAGACAAAGCAGCAGCAGCCTGACACTGACAGACAAAGCAGCAGCAGCCTGACACTGACAGACAAAGCAGCAGCAGCCTGACACTGACAGACAAAGCAGCAGCAGCCTGACACTGACAGACAAAGCAGCAGCAGCCTGACACTGACAGACAAAGCAGCAGCAGCCTGACACTGACAGACAAAGCAGCAGCAGCCTGACACTGACAGACAAAGCAGCAGCAGCCTGACACTGACAGACAAAGCAGCAGCAGCCTGACACTGACAGACAAAGCAGCAGCAGCCTGACACTGACAGACAAAGCAGCAGCAGCCTGACACTGACAGACAAAGCAGCAGCAGCCTGACACTGACAGACAAAGCAGCAGCAGCCTGACACTGACAAAGCAGCAGCAGCCTGACACTGACAAAGCAGCAGCAGCCTGACACTGACAAAGCAGCAGCAGCCTGACACTGACAAACCAGCAGCAGCCTGACACTGACAAACCAGCAGCAGCCTGACACTGACAAACCAGCAGCAGCCTGACACTGACAAACCAGCAGCCCCCTGACAAACCAGCAGCCCCCTGACAAACCAGCAGCCCCCTGACAAACCAGCAGCACCCTGACAAACCAGCAGCACCCTGACAAACCAGCAGCACCCTGACAAACCAGCAGCAGCCTGACACTGACAAACCAGCAGCACCCTGACAAACCAGCAGCAGCCTGACACTGACAAACCAGCAGCAGCCTGACACTGACAAACCAGCAGCCTGACAAACCAGCAGCAGCCTGACACTGACAAACCAGCAGCCTGACACTGACAAAGCAGCAGCCTGACACTGACAAACCAGCAGCCTGACACTGACAAAGCAGCAGCCTGACACTGACAAAGCAGCAGCCTGACACTGACAAAGCAGCAGCCTGACACTGACAAAGCAGCAGCCTGACAAAGCAGCAGCCTGACAAAGCAGCACCCTGACAAACCAGCAGCAGCCTGACCCTGACAAACCAGCAGCAGCCTGACCCTGACAAACCAGCAGCAGCCTGACCCTGACAAACCAGCAGCAGCCTGACCCTGACAAACCAGCAGCAGCCTGACCCTGACAAACCAGCAGCAGCCTGACACTGACAAACCAGCAGCAGCCTGACAAACCAGCAGCAGCCTGACAAAGCAGCAGCAGCCTGACAAAGCAGCAGCAGCCTGACAAAGCAGCAGCAGCCTGACACTGACAAACCAGCAGCAGCCTGACACTGACAAACCAGCAGCAGCCTGACACTGACAAACCAGCAGCAGCCTGACACTGACAAACCAGCAGCAGCCTGACACTGACAAACCAGCAGCAGCCTGACACTGACAAACCAGCAGCAGCCTGACACTGACAAACCAGCAGCCCCCTGACAAACCAGCAGCCCCCTGACAAACCAGCACCCGCCTGACCCTGACAAACCAGCAGCAGCCTGACACTGACAAAGCAGCAGCAGCCTGACACTGACAAAGCAGCAGCAGCCTGACACTGACAAAGCAGCAGCAGCCTGACACTGACAAAGCAGCAGCAGCCTGACACTGACAAACCAGCAGCAGCCTGACACTGACAAACCAGCAGCAGCCTGACCCTGACAAACCAGCAGCAGCCTGACCCTGACAAACCAGCAGCAGCCTGACCCTGACAAACCAGCAGCAGCCTGACACTGACAAACCAGCAGCCTTACACTGACAAACCAGCAGCACCCTGACACTGACAAACCAGCAGCACCCTGACACTGACAAACCAGCAGGAATATTATTGTACGTTTCCTACCTTCACCGGGCATAAACCGTTGGAAAGGCAAAGTGATTCAAAGATATTACAAGGCATTAAACACTACTAAAAAATGAGCATACCTGTGTTTTTATAGAAAGGTGTAACTTTATTGCACATTCATAAACATAAAACAGGGCAAACTGGGGTGCAGGGTTTCACAGGCAGGAGAGCTCCAACCCCTCTCCCCTGAATGATGTCCTCTGCACCCCATAATCAAAGTTCCTCCCCAACATTTATTTTTCTTGTTTTATTTTTATCATGTCCTGTCCCTCTGGTGTGCTGTACAACCTTGGCCGGAGGTTAGCTTTTTTTCCGGAAGTGGTTAACCAGCCGGCCAAAGGTCTGTATGCCTGGGTGACAGGCACACTCAGGGGAATGAGCATCCACACACATGTGGATGCCCTGGCTGTTCCTGAAAAAAAACATGTAGCCGGATTCTTCTTCCTTTGTGCTCTCATGAATCCGCTGGCCCTCAGTGGCTGTGACTACCGGCCCGTGGTGGTCACATACCACCTCACCAGCCTGGAACTGCCAGGTGGCGCAGACTCCCTTCCCCGCAATGTCCACCGCAAGTCCCTTCCACTTCTGCTTGTGGATGAGCTCCTGGATGTGGCTGGAATCAATGGCGGTGTCCACCGAACCCACTGGTCTCCAGTCCTTGAGGACGCTGGCTGCGCTTTGGAATGTTGCTTCTCCAGCCTTGGTTCCTGATCCAAGCGTCGACCCGGGACTCGGTGGGCTGCTGTCTGCCAAAGTGTACTGTCAAGAACAAAGCAAATTGTTGTTAGGAAGACTATGTAGATAGGATTGCTTATCAGTAAAGTGCTTTAAAAATTAGTGCTACAAACAATACTCACAGAGGACATGCTGGACACGCATCCTCATCTTCAGCCAGCACTCAGAGCTGTCGCTGAAACTGGCCCGACCTGTGTCCCTACAGTCTTGTCTGGGATGTCGCCATCCAGGGTCACGGGGTGGATTCGAAGGAGCTGATGGAATGCTGCCTGGACATCATCTGCTGGTTGGACGCCAGGGCAGCATCCCATGCGGCGCCATGGGCAGAACAGCTGGATCCTTCCTCTGTGGAGTCGGCGCTGGGATTAAAAAAAACACACAAAGTTTTACGGTTATTGTTCAGTGGTGAGGGCTTTGGTTTTGTGTCTTGATGTTGGTAAGTGTGTTGACAAACGGAAAACATGCCTACCTTGAGTCACCTGCCAGCTTCTTCAGCAGCTTATTGGCCAGCACCACATTCCATGACTTTTATCCGGTAGTGCTTGTCAGCCGTTGCAGTGGAATGCGTGAGGTAATCGGCTACCAAGGACGACTTCTGGTCACTCAAGTCCTTGGTGGCCGTCTCAAAGATGCGCCGGGCCGTTTGGCTGGTGACTGGATCCAGCTTGTATCTAAAATACAAAACGAATAAGATTTATTAATACATCTCGCACAACACATGACAACATGTATCTAGAACAAATTATAGGGGAATGAATCATGATTAGCTCACTTTTGGTGCAGCCGGTTCAGGTCTCCTCCCAGGTCATCAGTCGTCGTCCCGGTTCTCTTGGAGCTCAGAAGCTGTAGCCCTTCCCATGTGAAGATGTCAAACTACTGTTGACAGAGGAAGAGATTTAATTTCTGCTTTTGAAATAAATGACAATAAATCTTTTCAAGCTTGATATGCTTACTGCCTCCTCCTCAGAGGACAATGCAAATGTGGCCACTCGCCGTGCCGACATCTTGTTCCTTCACCTCAATCACCGCATGGTCGGATTCGGTCCTGCTCCTGGACCTGCACAAGACAATGATGTCCCACTGATTAATAAGCGAATTGGCAAAAAGGAAAAGTGAAGACAAAAAGAATACAATACTTGCGGTCATGTGCTCCATCATGCCTGGTCGCTGTAGATGCTTCAGAATGACCGTGACCTCCAGGTAGTAGAGGACAAGAGAGATGTTGGGTGATACATTGGGCGGAGCTTAATTTGGTTCTGCTTCTGATGTCATAAGCGGGAGGGGGCGTATCCCTTATTCTGATTGGTCGAGGGGTTATGTCCATATATGGTATACATGCTTATGCCACGTGTTGCGCCATATGGTTTGGGAGGTAAGGGTTGCCATTAAACTTTAATAGAATAAAAATACATTAGATGTGTTTTAATTATAGTTTTTAAGGAATAATGAAACGTATAGCAGGATTAATGCAAGCTAAGATGCACGTCTAGCAGGGGGGGTCCGTCTGGCCATAGCCACGTGTTAGTAGGCACAAGCGCCACGGTGTATTTTTTGAAAGAAAAGCAGGCGGGATTTAAACAAGTACAAACATGCCCAAAAGAATCAGAAGAGCAAATGCTGAATTTAAACAAGCACAAGAGCGATATTATGTGGTACCTTGGGCGGAGCTTAATTTTGCTCCGCTTCTGACGTCATAAGTGGGAGGGGGGCGTATCCTTTATTCTGATTGGTCGATGGCTTATCTCTATACACCATACATGCTTATGCCACGTGTTGCCGATAGGGGGCCATTTGGATTGGGATATTGCCGTTAAACTTGTAATGTATTTTTATTCTATTAATGTATTTTATTGTGTTTTTTTAAATTACGTTTTTAAAGAATAATAAAACATCGAGCAGGATGATGGCAAGTTAGCGCATACACGTTAAGCGGGGGGTCCGTCCACCTCGTAGCCGCGTGTTGGTAAGCGCCACGGCGTATTTTAAGAAGAAAGCACCAAAAGAAGAAAAACTTTAGTGTTATTTTAAAATAAAAGCAGGGTTTGTTTAAAAAAACAAACATGCCCGAAAGAAGCAGAAGAACAAATTTAAACAAGCGCAAGCGAAGTCAATAAACATACCGCACGTCGTTTTAAAAGAAGAGAGCACACGTTACATTTAACCACCACGAAAGACTTTAGTGATATTTACCAGGTTGGAGAAAGCATGTAAGCGGCAAAATTTTAGAAATATGACGAAACGAACCCGGAGCTCCGTCACATGCGGCTTGTCTGTTTGAACAACGCAGGGCGGAATGGCCGATCGCTAGTCCGGCGCATGCGCACCCACGCCAACACCCCTTTCAAAATGGCGACGACAGCGGAGCGCCTGTTATTTCAAATAAAACCTCTATAACCGTAATGTTTTTAAGGAATGAAGCACTTTTCTACCAATGTGAATAACAAAGTAAAGCGCTCTGAGCATTTTCGACAACAATAATCAAAGAACGCGGTTAATTCTTGTTTAAACGAGCGCATGCGCATAGATCCACACAGCATTTCCTTTATTGAGCCAGCTCGTTGCATCAAGCAACTGTCAAATGGTGAACAATTGTCAAATTGTTGCCGGTCTCATACAGACAGTGCCGACCATGAGTTTAACACCGGCGACGCTCCATAGCCGTGACTTAGTGCCGCTAAACCCAACATGGGCGCCCCGCAAACCGTGGAGGTAACGCAAGCATGGAGCTCTGTGCAGCATATTCTCGCATAAAGAATGTATCTGTGTAAAACTCGAGAGAAAGTTTGAACAAAGTGAGATTGACGGGGAATCATTAGACCAGCCCCCTTTGTGGCAATAGCAACCAATAAGATGAGAGAAGGATGTACTTAACCATGGTGAAAAGCGTATTAATACCCACCACGCCTGTGAGCCAGCACTCAGAAGATGAGACACACCTCCCCAGCGAGCAACGTCGTGCAAACAGACAACTTCGACTATCCCGACGTCTCCTGAAGTGACCACACAGCCGGATCCGTCCTGTCAGCTGCCTCTGATAGACGAGCATACTTTTGGACTGCTGCTGAACAACGCTGAAATCGACCCTCAGCGGTCACCATCCTGGTCTCCACCGATACAGCCAGTGACTTTTGGGCTGCGACTTGACAACTCACCAGAGCCTTTTGACCTTCAGCAGGCCGCATCATGGGGTCCATAAGGCGACCCCGTGCCTTTCATCGTCACCCCCTTCGAGCCCACCGTGGGCGCAATGGCCGGCATTGATGGTTGAGGCTGCGGAGGTGACCCCGCATGTATTCTTGGGAGCACCACGGTCCCTGTCACCGACGCTCGAGGAGCTCTGTCAGAGTTTTTCTGCGCTGTCATTGTCTGAAGATGTTGTGGATGGGAGCATCACTGACTCGGCTATGAAAATTATCAAAGGGGCTCTTGCCTGCATTCTGGATCATGTGATCGAGGAGGACTTGGAGGACTGTGTAGGTTGCTCTGTGATGCATCCTAGCCAGCTTCGGCACACGTGCCTGTACGATCCCGAGCCATTTTACTTCTTTCACAATTTTGAAAAGTTGGTCAAAAAGCTGTATAGACCATGGTTTAAACATATCATCACAAAAGCGGTGTCGGTGTTCAATCCCCACCCCTCCCCCATGAAAGTACAGGGCGCTGTTGAAGCCGTTATGTATGATCTTAAAGCTGAAATAAACATACGGGAGAAATTGCGCGAGTTGAAATGTGAAGTTGAAGGGGCAGATTACGAGGGGGCTATAGATGACGCATATAATGAATTCTGTATTTTGCACGCATACAAACCACCCCAGGCTGCTGTGTAAACGCTGAACTATGTGATCGAAATGTTTCTGACAATTTTTGCATGCATTCTAAATAAAGAGTTGACTCAAAAACCACTGTGCCATTATTGCTAGAGGTACATGATGGATGACAAGCACTTGAAGCGTGTCTATTGTACACCATCAAACCCTGGGTCTTTTGGAGGCCCCGACAGATTATACTGATCTCTGATAGATGAAGAAGGTGTGTGTAATATAAATAAGAAAAGTTGCTACATGGCTATCTGGTGAAGATGCATACACATTACATAAACCGATCAGGTTTAACTTTAAAAGGAACAGAGTCTTTGTGACTAATATCGATTCTCAATGGCAAGCTGACTTGGGGGACATGTCGGCTTACGCGGAACAGAATGACGATTTTAAACACATGTTAACGTGTATAGACATTCTATCAAAATACGCATGGGTACAATGTCTTAAAAGCAAGATGGGGGCAGAGGTAAAGAAAGTGTTTGAAAACATTCTCTCTGAAGGCAGGACCCCTAAAAGGCTACAAACCGATCACGGGACAGAGATTTTTTTATTTTTTTTTAACGCGTCGTTTCATAAGCTTACCGAGAAACATGGAATAATACATTTCGCCACTGGTAACGATGTCAAGGCGTCTGTAGTGGAAAGGTTTAGCGACACATTCGTGTCTTTTAATGTGTAGTTATTTTACAGCTTATAATTCAAGAAGGTATGTAGACATTGTACAAGATCTAGCGATCGCTTACAATAATACCCACCACAGTACCATTAAAATGAAGCCGGTTGAGGTTAATGCACAGAATGCGGCCCAAGTCTTCAACAACGTTTATGGTTTGATGCCGAGTATATCTAAAAAGCATCGTCATAAGTTTAAAAATGGTGATGTGGTCAGGGTGTCTAAAGCACGTGGAAAATTCACCAAAGGATATGAGCAAACATTTACGGATGAGTATTTTACCATAGCCGAACATCTACCTAGAGCACCACCGGTGTATAGGTTAAAAGATTATGACGACGATATCATAGAGGGGACATTTTACGCCGAAGAGCTACAAAAGATCAGACTAGGCAAAGACAAAAACTTCAAAGTTGAGAAAATTGTTGCGGAAAAAACGCTGGGTGGTCAAAATGTTTGTAGTGAAATGGCAGGGATGTCCAGACAAATTTAACAGCTGGGTTGCTGCTAAACAAGTAGTTGACGTATAAGTGCGACGGCCCGTGTTTGTAGCGTTCAGTTCCATCAAAAACAGCCATGGAGGAAAGCGGCTTTTATGTCACGCTCCCAAGCAATGCGTCTATGGATGTTTTCCCGCACAATACCATATCGAGCTACACGACAAAACTAGCCAAGCCGATTTGAACTGAATGGTAAATGGGAAGTAGGATTAGCCGAAATCCATTACCCACGTACATGGGATACACTGGTAGAAGAAGACACCTTGTTTTACGTGACAGGATGGATGTCGTTACCGTCGACCTACAGTACAAGCTAAAGGCGGGATATTAGAGATATTGAAAACCTAATCAGTGAGACGAATGAGGTTCTAGGAATGTCAAAACTAAAATTTGACTATAGCGTGATAAACAAAGTGTATATGGTCGGACCCCCGCACGTTGCCTTTAAAGCGAAAGGTAATCTTGCACGGATGCTGGGGTTTGTGCCTGATGTATTTCAGAAGATTGGCGATAGACCAGCGGCACCGTACCCCGCCGACATAAGCGCCGGTTTTTACACAATTTACATGTATTCAGACATTGTCGAGCATCAAAGAGTGGGTGACAGCTACGTGCCTCTTTTACGGGGTGTACATATAGCTGGGGAACACAACTCGATGGTCACAATGTCTTATGACAGGATTCATTATGTGTCGCTCTGCAAGAATCACATTGATATAGTCATTGAGTTAGTCTCAGCAGAACAAGACGATACCCTTCCGATACGGGGAAAACGATAGTAAAACTGCATTTCAGGCCGGTTAAGCAGTACTACCCCCAATGTACAGCGCCGATGGCTTTTCAGATCCACATAGATATGTGGAATACTACAGAAACCAGGCGGGAAACGGGCTACCCGGATACAATGGGGCCCCCGTTATGTACGGCGGTGGTCTGGGGGGGCTTTTTCGAGGCCTCCTCAGAATGGCTGTGCCATTTCTTAAAAGGACTTTCAATATGGCGAAGCCGCATTTAAAATCGGCCGCCCAAAATATCGTTAAAGACGTAGTAACAGGAGCCATGACGGGTCAATTGACAGCACAGCCGCAAGAGGGCTCGGGGCTCATGGTGCTTGCTCGCGGCAAGCGGCATAGACCCCCTGGGGATCGAATTACCTCCGCTAAAAAACGCAAAGCAATACCCAAGAGAGGCACAGTAGTCAAAAAGAAGCGCGAGAAGAAGGTGGCCAAAAAAGCACAGAGAAGAAGCTACATTTTCTAAAACTATGGCCCTCATTCACAACATTTCGGAAGAGTGTATGAAATCAGAATTGGACATTTTTGCATTACCGTACACGCAAGCAAGCATTGATAAGAATATATACGTGGAAGTTAAGGCTGAGGCCTTAACTGATAATGGCCCCCTGGAGTTTTTTATCGCCGGTAATGGGGAAGATTACCTAGATCTCAACAACACGCTACTGCATCTCCGGTGTCGGATCACAAGAGCTAACGGTACAAACATTGACGCAGGGGCAAATGTGGGAGTCATAAATTACCCGATCGCCTCGATTTTCTCACAAGTGGACGTATCCCTGGGTGACCGGCTAGTGAGCCAATCTAGCAACACTTACCCTTACAGAGCGATGATAGTGCCTGCTTAATTATAGCGTTGGTACGCTCTCCAGACAGTTTACCTGCGGGTTGTTTTTCAAAGACAGCAGTACAGGAATGAATGAGACAGACCCGCAAGGCCTTAACGCGGGGCTAGAGAAAAGAGCCGCATTTTCGGCAAGGAGCAGCGTTTTCGATTTGATGGGCCTCTGACATATTTTTTCAGGAGCGGCTAATGCTAAATGGGGTCGACGTCAAAATTAAAATGGTCCGAAACAAAGATGAGTTTTGCCTCATGAGCGGTGATGCAGCTGAGCAGTACTCGCTCAAAATAGTATCGGCATCCCTCTTTGTTAAAAAAGTTTCTGTATCGACGGCTGTCAAACTGGGGCACGCGAGCGCATTGCTGACAGCCAACGCGAAATACCCGATCGAGAGAGTATGTATGAGAACTTTTAGTGTGGCCGCGGGTAGCCGTGTCTGCGCTCAAGAAAATTTGTTTCTAGGTCAGCTGCCTAAAACCGTAGTTATCGGGCTTGTAGATAATATGGGTTTTATGGGCGCGTACGATCGAAACCCCTTCAATTTTCAACATTACGACGCTGAATTTGTAGTGCTTTACGTAGATGGCCAGCAGTATCCCTCTAAACCCTTTCAACCAGATTTTATCCGAGGAAACGTGGCCCGTGAATATTAGTTTGATTTTGGCTACGGGGAGACATTTGAAAAACGAGCCTTTCGCTGTTGACAGAAACGAGTATATAAATGGTTACACTTTGTACGCCTTTACATCCCTCGTCGGGTGACAAGTTAATCAGCATCTCTCCATGGTTAAAAGCGGAAATATGCGCCTGGAGATGAGGTTCCGCCAGCCGCTGGCCAGGACTGCGACATTGATAGTTTACGCATCATTCGACAATATAATCGAGATTAACCAAAGGAGAAATGTATTGTACGATTACTACTAGTCATGAACACCTTGGAGCTATCCAACATCCTTGGCAGAAACCGCTGGACTGCTAGACATTTTTATGGGGTGTTGGCTTGTGACGAGCTGGAGGATGTAAAACTTGAAAAATTACCCGCAATCTTCATCGTCAACACACATCCGAGTTGGGCACCCGGTGAGCACTGGCTGGCGCTTTTCATCGGTACTGACAGCACCGCAGAGTTTTTCGACTCCTACGGAAATCCTCCGGATCACCCCAGCTTTCCGAGGGTCATAAACGCTTTTATGACAAAGCACTGTGACCGTCTCGTTTGCAACGCGAAGCAGCTTCAAAGCGATCTCAGTGTGACGTGTGGACAACATTGCATTTTTTATTTAATTAACCGCTGTAGAGGCTTTTCTTTTTGCAAAATTATATCGTTTTATAGCAATGATTTAAAAAAGAACGATGCTATGGTTTCTCATTTTGTTTCTAAATTTAAATATATCAATCGTGTGAAAAATATGTTTACCAAAATGCAGATGGTGAGATGTTGTAAGGCTTTGAAAAAGATTGTGCATGACAAATAAAAAACACAAAGACAAAATATCACGTTTGAGTGTTTTAAAAAGCATTTTAAAATACAAGCCAGTCGGGTCTTAAGAATTTCCGTGGGGTTCGCGGTGACCGACCATCTCGGGGTGTCCCGTCACGCCGCTCCTCGGTGCGGGGCTTGTTCTTGATCGACTCTATGAGACGTCCGACATCTTGGTTAGGTATGAGGGTGCAAGGCATGTTGAGTCTAGCCAGGCCTTGTAGAAATTCTCCCCACCCCACAGGCCTTTTCCCCTCGTTCACGTTATGCGGGTTGGTAATGTTTTTAAGCAAATCGAGCATGTGGGATCCAGTGGTAGTTGTACCATTGAAAACACACTCCCCGCGCGGATTCCACGCAGTGACGGCAGAGTTTTCATGCATTTTACCCATTATATATTCAGCCTTTTTCTTGTTACGCGAAGCAACATTTTTAATGACTTCGTCCATAATGGAATCCCCAGTAACGGTGGCACGTGCCGCCACAGCATTATCTATCATGGACTCTTCAGGAGGAAGTGTTAAAGATAAGGGCTCATTATCACCTTGCCTGGCCAAAGTCAAATATCTCTGTAGCACCTCTGTGTACAAGCGGACCTTTTCGTGGTCAGCAACATCCGTTCTTGATAAAATGTTGCGTATTGCAATGTCCAATTCGCTTTCGGCAGTCTGTCTTATCGTGTCTTTAGGAGATGTGGCATTATGCAGTTTTTCAAGCTGTGCCTTAGGGACCAGATACATTTTCCTAGCGTGTTCCATTTACTTAGCTCCGTTGAAAAAGACTGGTGAGAAACGGTATGGCGACACTTAGCAGGGGTAGAATGAATCCCCCACCGGTCTGTATAATAGCCTTCTTTTTTTTAAACGATGCCCGTTTGTTTGCCAATAGTTTAATGCCGCTCTTTTGCTTTTTTAGTTGTACAATCTGGGCTTTGGTTAACGGGATCTTGCCGCACAGCACGTTCAAAGCTATTTCACAAAGAGTGTTCAGCAAACCCGGAGATGCCGTCTTTAAAATTTTCTTTCTCTGTCTGGCGTTACTGTCAAATAAAGCTTTCAGGTCACTCCAATTTCTTTTTATACGCTCCGACATTATTATTTTTTCTTGAGCACGTAAGCAGCCGGCCACTCGGGTGGAAGCATTCCTGTTCTGAGCCTACAGTCATCGGGTGTCACGGCTTTTAAATCCACCAACAGATATCCGTAAGGGACTTTTGTAGCGTCTTCGAAAGCTTCGAGAAAAAAATTTGAATGCCGCGGGTACATCTGCCTTGCCAATACACTCGTCTGTAATTTTTCTCGGGGGTTTTTAAATAATACAATATAATTAGCGTTGAGATTGATGGTCCGGCTCTTCTTACCTTGGAAGCAAAGATTCTGCACCAGATATATGATGCTTAGATTTCTGTGATGCGTGTACTTGGTAAAAGCTTTTTCCACCTCGCCGTTATCGCTGGCTTTTTCCATAAGGTCGTCAATGATGATCAAATTAATTTTATTTGATGGTAAAAGTTCGTCGTCACACAGAGACTCTGGGATTCCTTCCACAAATTTTATATTTTTTATTTTGCACAACAAATCATCATACAATGGTTGCCAGCAAGAATAGCACCATACGACGTTTTCAGGCACTCTGGACAATGTACAATCCACATTCTCAAGCAGTCTTTTAATGAAATAAGACTTGCCACAGTTGCTCGGTCCCGATATAATGCACGAGAATGGGTGCTGAAGTCTATTGTCGAACCCGTCACTTATATAGTGATATAGTGAATAGTCAGGCAGTAGCTGCCGCTTGGTGTACACAACCATGAAACACTTGTTGACTGTCTTAGTTTTCAAAAGGAAACCCCTTTTATCCCTCAAGATTTGCTGCGTAGATGTCGAGGGGGGTCACGTGGGTTATTCACAAAATCGTGAACTAACTCTGTGAGGGATGCGATGTTGACAACTTTCGAATTGGTGTTGTGCAGCGTTATTCCCTTAACTTTCAAGTTTGTTTTACTTTTTGCGGTTCTGTACCCATAAGTTTTGGGACCCCCTGAAACAAATTCCACAATGTGGTCATCTGGGTCCAACTCGCTTGTCAGCTCACCAAGAAAGTCACCCAAAGGTGGCATCCAGTCCCCCGGCTTGCTGACAAAAATGACAGAGTCTGTATCATGGTACAGCGTACGCCGCCCCAAGCGGTCCATGAGGTTGTACAGCTCGAGCCTAGCATACGCGGTAGTGAACGCCGCAATAAACGTGTTGACGTGCCGCGGCGTGTTAGGGAGCACCTTTATGTTCCGCCATTGGACCATTGCCACATTGTCATTCAAAAAGGAAAAGTGAGACACATTGACCAGCTTTGAAAAAATGAACATGAGAAACTCATCGGGGTCTTTGATGAGCGTCGTACTTGACTGATTTATCCTCTGACCAAATTTTCCCCAAAGACTGTTTAAAAACAATTTGGAAATTTGGCGTTTCACTTTGTTCACCCCGATATTTTCGGGGTTCAAGCGGATGCCCTCCTTCTCAAAGTAGGTCTGAATGTATCTCTCTTTATCCTCAGCACTCTTTACCCAAGAGGGATAGCCCGAAGCCTCCTGTTTTCCCTTTAAATGGGTGTTAATATAGTCAGCAAAGAGTGTGTCTGTCCTGTCGGGGAAATGCCAGACCTCGTAAATCTTGGCAATTTTGTAGCCCTTTTCAACAGCCTTGTTGATTTCGATACTGCACCACGTACCGCTCAGAGCTCTCTGCTCATCTGAATGATTACAGATCCCCTGCGTCTCAGTTTCACAGCATGTTCTGCAAAGTGTGAACATGAGTTTACCACCGGACCTGTAAGGCAGAACCGATAGGTAAAGACCTCTCGGTGGGTAAACCTTGGCTTTGATCAACCCAAAATAGTTTTCCACACTGTCAAAATCGCGGTAAATGACAACGGGGTGTCCTACCGGGTACTCCTTAAACTTGTTGACAGAGGGGTAAAGGCTCGTGAAGTCGTAATAATCTATACGCTCGTCGCCCTCTGCTTTGTAGTGCAATTGCAGGGCGTTAGTTCTGCCGCCAAACAGAGCGTCCCAAGGATCGATGTGCTCTGGAAAGTCAAATTCCCTCAAGAATGCCTGTACATTAGCGTTTTCAGCCTTCAGTTTGTCCCACTGGTGTTCCCAAATAACATGTACATTGAGGTTGTACGTGTGTTTAAGGGCAAATATCTTATCCTGAAACTGCTGATGCATGTCCCCAAAACGCAGTTTTGTTACAGGATTCAGTGTGTTAGAATCAAAGCATTCTGGGCACCCGTGAAAAAAATTCGTACGCCGTACGAACCCCGTCGATTTCGGCATAGCCGTCGAGGTAGTAGGGACCCATTTTCACCTCCCCTCTACAGAGCGCGTGCTGAATCTCTAGTTTTTCGCTATGTGCTATGTATTCCAGCCACTGAATAGATGGCGTGGAGTATGCCTTTTGTCGCTTGATGTAATTATCTGGAGTGGTTAGCGCGACTGTATTTTCAGGCAAAAAACTCATGCAAAATTGTTTCATGCACACAGAGGCTATGGTGACACATTGAAAAGGGTCTAGATTACAGCTGTTTATAATCTCACCCCTGAACCTGAGACAGCCCTCTCTCAAGATGACAACATCATTTTTACAGTACTCTGCCATTTCTTTTCTAAAGTCAAACACCTCGCTCGCAACAGTACCGTACCACTCCATAAACTCTCTCTTTTCCTTCTCCATCATGGTTTGCACCCCGTATGCCTCTGGTGGCGGGTAGGGACCGACGTAATTTTGATTTTCTACGGTGTTCCAAAAATGTGGGAAATAGCCTTTCTTTTCGCTCTCAAAACCCAAAGCGGCGGGGAATGCGCTCAGCTTCATGGGCAGAAAGCAGAGGGAGTCAATGTATCTTTGGCTAAAGTCCTCGTCTGACACACAGAGCAGTTTGCTGCCCTGTGTGATAATGTGGGGTGTGATGCCATTTTCAACTAAATATTTCATGAGCAGGTAACTATCATAGCCTTTAGAGTTGTGCGCTATAAATGTGTATCCCTTGTATTTACGGTTGCGGTACTTTTTGAAAAATTCCGCCACACGACCATCCCCCTTAGCGGTCCAACAATTGCCCTCAAAGTCAATGCAGCAGATGTAATTAGCAATGTGCGTTCCCTCATCTTGTCTACATTCAAAGTCGTAAAATACATAGCGGTCTGTCAAGGCCTCAGTCTTTACTGGCTCGATAAAACACTGATGCTCACAATCAGGTGTCAAGTCCTCTTTACAAAAAGCGCATCTGGTATTTGGTTTACATTTATGACCCTTTCGATTATTTTTAGTGACGGGGTACCGTCGGTTACACTTGTCACAATACTTGACAGTGTCGCATGAGCTGCGTACACTGCCCCCGCCTAGTTGCTGTTTTGACATTTTATGCTGCTCGAAGCAATACCGCGAACGACAAAGACCCACAATCCTCACAATGTATGTACTGTCTGCGGTGCTTATGGCATTCGGGACTGAGACATACATTGCAGTAATACTCACATTTGTGATCTGATTTAACACTGAATGAGGCATAACAGTAATCACAGACGTATGATTCCCCAAAAAACGCACTCAAGCTTTTTATACCGAAATAATGCTGATCTTGAAGGTAGAGAAAGATTGTTTTATTACGAGGTTCGGGGTTCGTCTGAAATTTCTTAAAAATGTCAGACTTGTCACAGCGGTACCACACCACGATTTTGACCCCTAACATTCGCTCAAACTCTGCTATGCTTGAGAATGAGACCATGTCGGCATCAGTTAGACCGACTGATTCCTGCAAACGTTTAGCTTCTATCTCAGCAATCTCATGGGACATGTCAGGGTTTAAGAGGCGGACTACACAGTAAGCAAAGCACAGATTATTGCCAGAGTTTTCAGAAACAATAAGACACCTGAGCTTCTTTTGCAAAATGTCCGACTTTAACAGCTTTGTTAATTTCTGTCGATTGCCTGCCCCACCATTTCGATTATGAATAATCTGCACAACCAGCTCCAGCGTTTCATCGCTAAAAACCTCGGTATTACTCTGTGTAAGGTCGTCAACCATCGATAGCAGATCATTTAGATCGATCTCGCCTCGAACATGCATGGCTGTGTTATAATTCACTGAATCACCCTGCAGTTCCACCTGTATGATATCCCCAGGCCCCGCTAAAGCGTTCACTCTGTCCACGAAATTTTGGAATGTCTGTATAACAGCCCTGTAGACATCTATGTCATCATGCTCAATCCCCTCAAAATGAAAGCGTTGCCTTATTTCGGTGTTGTTAAACTGTGGTCTACGTATTACATTAACAACCCCATCAGCGGCACCCCCACCATGTTGTTGTTCCACATTATCAACGTCCATAATTTCAGGGTCCACCGCCGCTCCATCTTCATCATCATTTAAATCATTTAAGAAGTTTTGTAAAATGGGGTCAAATTCACCCGGTTGCTCACCATTCAGTTCAGCAATCATCTGATGCAGTTCAGCGTACATGGCCGATCCGTCATCAGCGTCAAGCATTTGCACATCGGTGTCCGGTCCGCTGTCATCCGCGTGGTCGTCAGCCATTTCCACATTCATAGACACATGAGCATTCGGTAACCACCCGTCTACATTGTCTATAGCGTCACCCATATTAACATAGTCCATAGCCTCAACAGCTTCATGAGCACCATTCTCATTTAAAACATTTATTAAGGCAAGCATGTAGGGGTTAATTTCAGCCGGTGGTCCGTCATTCAGTTCATCAATCAGCCGAAGCAGATCGGGGTTCAGCGGCGTTTCACCATCGTCGTCATCATTTATATGCATGCTTCTACCCCCGTCAAAACTCCAATGCCGCCAGTTTTCTGCCATGTCTGTGCTTATTCTTTATATCTGATCAGACAAATCCGCCAAAAAATCACACATTTGATCCTGAAAAAGGAAAAAAGCTACCTTGAGCCCCTTCAGCCTCTCGGCCCGGGATACAGCGCCGTCCAGGGCGCTCGCAACCGGCCACTGCCAAGGTGTTAATTGGTCAATATCCCAATCTTGCGTCCTCTGCAGGGGTCCCGATAAGGCCCGGGATGTGGTCGCTGGATCACCGCTTGCTGGGCCCCCTTGGTCCGGTGTCACGACCCCTGTAGTAGGAGTACCCGGCGGCGTAGATTCCAACTGTTCTTCAGGTTCGCTCTGTGCGCCGTCGGTTGAGGTTTCGGCCGTCGCTAGACCCGCTTCAATTTTTTCAGCCTCAGCGATCAACAATTCATCATCGGCAGTGTCTTGGGGGGAGAAGGACAAAATCAGTCTTTAAGCATTTCATACAGAAAAATCCACGATGCAGGTATTGTTCCACGTACCGTTAAAACTATCCGTTCTTTTCCGCTTATGTTGTCCGTGGACATTCCCTTCCCGATTATCTCTGAAAATAACCGTCGGCGTGCTTAACAGGTCGGCGTCCTTATCTGCGACAGTGAACATAAACTTCACACAATTTTAAAAACAGTAAATCCATTGATTTGCTTATCATTGATATTAACTTACCGCTATTCCAATCCTCTACTTCACGGGGCTTACTCGGGCTTGACACCGTGGAAAATTCTTGGTCAAAAGTAATCGCAAATGTTTTCACAATAGTGACAATTCAAACAATTTTAAAGTATGGACGAAAGAAATTTAACATACCTCCAGTTTGTCATTTCCATCTTTGTCGTAGTGAGCTGATCATCGATAGCGTTTCAAGTTCTTCTGTATTTTTGGTCGACAACGTCGCCCTTAATATAGGGGAAACTTTTTTTTTTTTTTTTTTTTTTTTTGGGGGGAGGGGTTGGGGCTGGACCGCCCCCTTCCTCGCTGTGGGGGCCACATGCTGTGGACACAGGGTGGCGCTAGCGACCCGTCTTTACCGCCGTTCGAGTTATTACCAGTTTTAAAATGCGCTTTTGCACCCCTATTAAATAATCGCGTACGTCTACTTTAGCCACATTGAAATAATTTTATTCATTAATTTATTACGGGGTAGTTTGTCGAGTGCTTTAGTCCTCAACTTATTTATTTTTATACTTAAATATTATAATTTGTGGTAATGATCGGTTTTTACACCTTGTTTAGTGTTGCGGCTGTTTGTCGAGTGCTTTAGTCCTTAAACTTTTATATATTTTATACGTAAGCATGTGTAATTAATGGTTTTTTATTCTTTGTTTAACACATTAGTGATACGGCTGTTTGTGGAACCAGTCGGATACCCTGTTGTTTAATTCCACCTCATTGCATAAATGGCATATCACACCCATACAAATTTAAAATAACGCTATAACGAAAGAATTTGTTGCTGCCTAAATTTCAGCCGTTCCTACACAACATCCTGCTGTTCTGATGAGCTAACCCCTGCCTAACGGCATTGCCAAGTATTGCCTGTCGACCCGAAAAAAAAGGTAGTTGCATTGCAAAGGTAGATGCATGAATTCTTGGTCCAGCGACAATTGTTCGCCATTTGACAGTTGCTTGACGCAAGGAGCTGGCTCAATAAAGGAAATGCTGTGTGGATCTACGCGCATGCGCTCGCTTAAACAAGAATTAACCGCGTTATACTTTGATTATTGCTGTCGAAAATGCACAGACCGCTTTACTTTATTATTCACATTGGCAGAAAAGTGCTTCATTCCTTAAAAACATTACGGTTATAGGGGTTTTATTTGCTAAAACAGGCGCTCCGCCGGCGTCGCCATTTTGAAAGGGAGGCGGCGTGGGTGCGCATGCGCCAAACGCCGGACTAGCGATCGGCCATTCCGCCCCGCGTTGTTCAAACAGAGTAGTCGCATGTGTCGGAGCTCCGGTATCGTTTCGTCCTATTTCTTCTAAAAGTTTGCCGCTTACATGCTTTCTCCAACCTGGTAAATATAACTAAAGTCTTTTGTGTTGGTTAAATGTAATGAGCGATCGCTTCTTTTAAAACGCCGGCTGTATGTTTATTGGTTTCGCTTGCGCTTGTTTAAATTTGCTCTTCTGCTGCTACTTTCGGGCATGTCTGCTTAAAATAACCCTGCTTTTTCTTTTAAAATAACCCTAAAGTTTTCCTTCTTTAAAACATTTTGGTGCTTTCTTCTTTTAAAATACGCCGCGGCGCTTACTAACAACACAGGGCCAGACGGACGCCCCCGCTGAACGTGTATGCGCATAGAGCTATCCTGCTCTATGTTTTATTATTCCTTAAAAACGTAATCAAAAAAGCACATTAATAAAATACATGTAATGTATTTTTATTCTATTAAAGCTTAATCTCCCAAACCCCCCTATCGGCAACACGTGGCATAAGCATGTATTAATACCATATATGGGCATAAACTCTCGACCAATCAAAATCAAGGATACGCCACTTCCTCTTATGACGTCAGAAGCGGAGAATTAAGCTCCGCCCAATGTACCACATAACAATATATTGTATCCCAATGCATCAGTGAAACCAAGCCAACCACAATGGAAGCGCATCAGCCACCTCCCGCCTCTGCTGCTCCTTCCTTTACTGCTTCTGAAACTGCATGTCCCACCCCCCCTCCCCCAGTCGCCAACCTCCACTCCTCACTTTCTTTATGTTCCTCTGACCCTGGCTCCTCAGTGGCACCACCACCCCACCCCCACCCAAAGAAAGCAGAAAAAGGACACAGGGAAGTGTCCTCACTGCGGCCAAATCCTTAATAGAAGGAACCTACGGATGCATCTGCGAAGACGTCACACTCCCATCCAAATGGACATTACAGCACAGAACCACCTCCGCACTCAGTGTATCGATCACACAAATGGAGTGTTTGCAGTGGCAAAGTTTTTTATAACACCCAGCACACCAGTACATGTCATTAAAAGGACATGGGGTCCTGACCAAAAAACAATGTGTGAGATGGATATCTACAGAAGTAATGCAGAGTTTGCAGAGAGATCGAACCTTCGTCCATTTGAGTGCCACCACATTCAGTCCCTCTCGTACTGTCCTCCGGCCAAAATGGACTCTCCATCACTTACAGAGGATGTTTTGCAGGTCATGGTACAAGACAAGCGGCTTGGGGAAGACAAAAAGGAAAGGTGTTTGGTCAGAGAGAAGCAGATGAGCCCCTCTGTCCTGTCTGGTGACTGTGTGTGGATCCCCCTACAAAAGCACATTTCTGTATATGAGTCAACTATCTCCTATTACTGTGCCTTTGTTTCCTCATCTGCACACAGACTACACACGACTGAACCACATTTCTTAGGATATCCGAAGATGGCGGCGCGTGCACATGCAGCGGCTCAGCACTCCGTAAAGCGCTTCCCGTTCTTAGGCATTTTATGGTGTTTGTGGAGACGTGGCTCGGTTCGACAATCCCGGAGGAGGCTATCCAGCTACCCGGACGCACTATACACGCGCCAACAGGGCGATCGACTCCGGTAAGAGCAGAGGAGGTGGACTGTGTGTGTACACAAATAACAGCTGGTGCACAGACGCTAAAATCACTGACACTCATTGCTCCCTGGACTTGGAGTATTGGATTGTAAAGTGTTGCCCCTTTTACCTACCAAGGGAATACTCGGTTGTTATGATCGCTGCTGTTAATACCCCCCCTCAAGCTAACACTGCTATAGCTCTGTGCTACTTGCTAACTCCTATTAGAAAGCAACAGAGTGCCCATCCGCCAGGGGTGTGTATAATAGCAGGTGATTTTAACCAAAGCGAATCTGAAGACTGTGCTCCCAAAATTGTACCAGCATGTTCAGTGTCCTACAAGAGGAGCTGACACTGCAGACCATGTGTACAGTAATATCAAGCAGGGTTTTACAGTATCAGCTTTCCCTCATTTGGGCCAGTCTGACCACATCTCCCTGTATGTAACTCCAGCATATAGACCA
This sequence comes from Brienomyrus brachyistius, assembly GCF_023856365.1. NCBI lineage: Eukaryota > Metazoa > Chordata > Actinopteri > Osteoglossiformes > Mormyridae > Brienomyrus > Brienomyrus brachyistius. Next base: position 81,272 of record NW_026042674.1, read on the forward strand.
CTCATTAACATGGTGAAACCAGCTCCTAGAGTAAGACGAGGGTGGCCAGAGGGAGCATCTGAACAGCTGCAGGATTGTTTTGACCACACTGACTGGTCCATATTCGAAGATGCTAACATCGACACCTACACCTCCACTGATCTTTACTATATAAAATACTGCATGGACATTGTCACCAGCACAAAACAAATTTGTATCTTTCCCAGCAACAAGCCATGGATGACCAAAGATGTTTGTCTTCTGCTAAAGAGGCGTAACATGGCCTTTAGGTCGGGTGACGCACAACAATACAGCATTGCCAGGTCGGAGCTGAGGAGGGACGTCAGAGACGCAAAGGCGACCTATAGAAGGCGGATTGAGAGCCACTTCGGCAGCTCCGATCCCAGACGTGGATGGCAAGGGATACGGCACATCACAGACCAAAACAGCAGTATCAACTTATCAACTTACTGACAAACCTGACACTGACAGACAAAGCAGCAGCAGCCTGACACTGACAGACAAAGCAGCAGCAGCCTGACAAAGCAGCAGCAGCCTGACCCTGACAAACCAGCAGCAGCCTGACCCTGACAAACCAGCAGCAGCCTGACCCTGACAAACCAGCAGCAGCCTGACAAACCAGCAGCACCCGCCTGACAAACCAGCAGCACCCGCCTGACAAACCAGCAGCAGCCGCCTGACAAACCAGCAGCAGCCGCCTGACAAACCAGCAGCAGCCTGACCCTGACAAACCAGCAGCAGCCTGACCCTGACAAACCAGCAGCAGCCTGACAAACCAGCAGCAGCCTGACAAACCAGCAGCACCCGCCTGACAAACCAGCAGCACCCGCCTGACAAACCAGCAGCAGCCGCCTGACAAACCAGCAGCAGCCGCCTGACAAACCAGCAGCAGCCTGACCCTGACAAACCAGCAGCAGCCTGACCCTGACAAACCAGCAGCAGCCTGACACTGACAAACCAGCAGCAGCCTGACACTGACAAAGCAGCAGCCTGACACTGACAAAGCAGCAGCCTGACACTGACAAACAAGCAGCCTGACACTGACAAAGCAGCACCCTGACACTGACAAACCAGCAGCAGCCTGACACTGACAAACCAGCAGCAGCCTGACACTGACAAAGCAGCACCAGCCTGACACTGACAAAGCAGCACCAGCCTGACACTGACAAAGCAGCACCCTGACACTGACAAAGCAGCACCCTGACAAACCAGCAGCACCCTGACAAACCAGCAGCACCCTGACAAACCAGCAGCACCCTGACAAACCAGCAGCACCCTGACAAACCAGCAGCACCCTGACAAACCAGCAGCACCCTGACAAACAAGCAGCAGCCTGACAAACAAGCAGCACCCTGACAAACCAGCAGCAGCCTGACAAACCAGCAGCAGCCTGACAAACCAGCAGCAGCCTGACAAACCAGCAGCAGCCTGACAAACCAGCCTCAGCCTGACAAACCAGCCTCAGCCTGACAAACCAGCCTGACCCTGACAAACCAGCCTGACCCTGACAAACCAGCAGCAGCCTGACCCTGACAAACCAGCAGCAGCCTGACCCTGACAAACCAGCAGCAGCCTGACCCTGACAAACCAGCAGCAGCCTGACCCTGACAAACCAGCAGCAGCCTGACCCTGACAAACCAGCAGCAGCCTGACCCTGAAAAACCAGCAGCAGCCTGACAAACCAGCAGCAGCCTGACAAACCAGCAGCAGCCTGACAAACCAGCAGCAGCCTGACAAACCAGCAGCAGCCTGACAAACCAGCAGCAGCCTGACAAACCAGCAGCAGCCTGACAAACCAGCAGCAGCCTGACAAACCAGCAGCAGCCTGACACTGACAAAGCAGCAGCCTGACACTGACAAAGCAGCAGCCTGACACTGACAAAGCAGCAGCCTGACACTGACAAAGCAGCAGCCTGACACTGACAAAGCAGCAGCCTGACACTGACAAAGCAGCAGCCTGACACTGACAAAGCAGCAGCCTGACACTGACAAAGCAGCAGCCTGACAAACAAGCAGCACCCTGACAAACAAGCAGCACCCTGACAAACAAGCAGCACCCTGACAAACAAGCAGCACCCTGACAAACAAGCAGCACCCTGACAAACAAGCAGCACCCTGACAAACAAGCAGCACCCTGACAAACAAGCAGCACCCTGACAAACAAGCAGCACCCTGACAAACAAGCAGCACCCTGACACTGACAAACCAGCACCAGCCTGACACTGACAAACCAGCACCAGCCTGACCCTGACAAACCAGCACCAGCCTGACAAACCAGCAGCACCAGCCTGACAAACCAGCAGCAGCCTGACAAACCAGCAGCAGCCTGACAAACCAGCAGCAGCCTGACAAACCAGCAGCCGCCTGACACTGACAAACCAGCAGCCGCCTGACACTGACAAACCAGCAGCAGCCTGACAAACCAGCAGCAGCCTGACAAACCAGCAGCAGCCTGACAAACCAGCAGCAGCCTGACAAACCAGCAGCAGCCTGACAAACCAGCAGCAGCCTGACAAACCAGCAGCACCCTGACAAACCAGCAGCACCCTGACAAACCAGCAGCACCCTGACAAACCAGCAGCACCCTGACAAACCAGCAGCACCCTGACAAACCAGCAGCACCCTGACAAACCAGCAGCACCCTGACAAACCAGCAGCACCCTGACAAACCAGCAGCACCCTGACAAACAAGCAGCACCCTGACAAACAAGCAGCACCCTGACAAACAAGCAGCACCCTGACAAACAAGCAGCACCCTGACAAACAAGCAGCACCCTGACAAACAAGCAGCACCCTGACAAACCAGCAGCAGCCTGACAAACCAGCAGCAGCCTGACAAACCAGCAGCAGCCTGACAAACCAGCAGCAGCCTGACAAACCAGCAGCAGCCTGACAAACCAGCAGCACCCTGACAAACCAGCAGCACCCTGACAAACCAGCAGCACCCTGACAAACCAGCAGCACCCTGACAAACCAGCAGCACCCTGACAAACCAGCAGCACCCTGACAAACCAGCAGCACCCTGACAAACAAGCAGCACCCTGACAAAGCAGCAGCAGCCTGACACTGACAAACCAGCAGCAGCCTGACAAACCAGCAGCAGCCTGACAAACCAGCAGCAGCCTGACAAACCAGCAGCAGCCTGACAAACCAGCAGCAGCCTGACAAACCAGCAGCAGCCTGACAAACCAGCAGCAGCCTGACACTGACAAAGCACCCTGACAAAGCAGCACCCTGACAAAGCAGCACCCTGACAAAGCAGCACCCTGACACTGACAAACCAGCAGCAGCCTGACACTGACAAACCAGCAGCAGCCTGACACTGACAAACCAGCAGCAGCCTGACAAACCAGCACCCTGACAAAGCAGCAGCCTGACCCTGACAAACCAGCACCCTGACAAAGCAGCAGCCTGGCCCTGACAAACCAGCACCCTGACAAAGCAGCAGCCTGACCCTGACAAAGCAGCAGCCTGACCCTGACAAAGCAGCACCCTGACAAAGCAGCACCCTGACAAAGCAGCAGCCTGACAAACCAGCAGCAGCCTGACAAACCAGCAGCAGCCTGACAAACCAGCAGCAGCCTGACCCTGACAAACCAGCAGCCTGACCCTGACAAAGCAGCAGCCTGACCCTGACAAAGCAGCAGCCTGACACTGACAAAGCAGCAGCCTGACACTGACAAAGCAGCAGCCTGACACTGACAAACCAGCAGCCTGACAAACCAGCAGCCTGACAAACCAGCAGCCCCCTGACAAACCAGCAGCCCCCTGACAAACCAGCAGCCCCCTGACAAACCAGCAGCCCCCTGACAAACCAGCAGCCCCCTGACAAACAAGCAGCACCCTGACAAACAAGCAGCACCCTGACAAACAAGCAGCAGCCTGACAAACAAGCAGCAGCCTGACAAACAAGCAGCAGCCTGACAAACAAGCAGCAGCCTGACAAACAAGCAGCAGCCTGACAAACAAGCAGCAGCCTGACAAACAAGCAGCACCCTGACAAACCAGCAGCACCCTGACAAAGCAGCAGCACCCTGACAAAGCAGCACCACCCTGACAAAGCAGCACCACCCTGACAAAGCAGCAGCCTGACACTGACAAAGCAGCAGCCTGACACTGACAAAGCAGCAGCCTGACACTGACAAAGCAGCAGCCTGACACTGACAAAGCAGCAGCCTGACACTGACAAAGCAGCAGCAGCCTGACACTGACAAAGCAGCAGCAGCCTGACACTGACAAAGCAGCAGCAGCCTGACACTGACAAAGCAGCAGCAGCCTGACACTGACAAAGCAGCAGCAGCCTGACACTGACAAAGCAGCAGCAGCCTGACACTGACAAAGCAGCAGCAGCCTGACACTGACAAAGCAGCAGCAGCCTGACACTGACAAAGCAGCAGCCTGACCCTGACAAAGCAGCAGCCTGACCCTGACAAACCAGCAGCCTGACCCTGACAAAGCAGCAGCCTGACCCTGACAAAGCAGCAGCCTGACCCTGACAAAGCAGCAGCCTGACCCTGACAAAGCAGCAGCCTGACAAAGCAGCAGCCTGACAAAGCAGCAGCCTGACAAAGCAGCAGCCTGACAAAGCAGCAGCCTGACAAAGCAGCAGCCTGACAAACCAGCAGCCTGACAAAGCAGCAGCCTGACAAACCAGCAGCCTGACAAACCAGCAGCCTGACAAACCAGCAGCCTGACAAACAAGCAGCACCCTGACACTGACAAACAAGCAGCACCCTGACACTGACAAACAAGCAGCACCCTGACAAACAAGCAGCACCCTGACAAAGCAGCAGCAGCCTGACAAACCAGCACCAGCCTGACAAACCAGCAGCAGCCTGACAAACCAGCAGCACCCTGACAAACAAGCAGCACCCTGACAAACAAGCAGCACCCTGACAAAGCAGCAGCAGCCTGACACTGACAAACCAGCAGCAGCCTGACAAACCAGCAGCAGCCTGACAAACCAGCAGCAGCCTGACAAACCAGCAGCAGCCTGACAAACCAGCAGCAGCCTGACAAACCAGCAGCAGCCTGACACTGACAAAGCACCCTGACAAAGCAGCACCCTGACAAAGCAGCACCCTGACACTGACAAACCAGCAGCAGCCTGACACTGACAAACCAGCAGCAGCCTGACACTGACAAACCAGCAGCAGCCTGACACTGACAAACCAGCAGCACCCTGACACTGACAAACCAGCAGCACCCTGACAAACCAGCACCCTGACAAAGCAGCAGCCTGACCCTGACAAACCAGCACCCTGACAAAGCAGCAGCCTGACCCTGACAAACCAGCACCCTGACAAAGCAGCACCCTGACAAAGCAGCACCCTGACAAAGCAGCACCCTGACAAACCAGCAGCAGCCTGACAAACCAGCAGCAGCCTGACACTGACAAACCAGCAGCAGCCTGACCCTGACAAAGCAGCAGCCTGACCCTGACAAAGCAGCAGCCTGACACTGACAAAGCAGCAGCCTGACCCTGACAAACCAGCACCCTGACAAAGCAGCAGCCTGACACTGACAAACCAGCAGCAGCCTGACAAACCAGCAGCAGCCTGACAAACCAGCAGCAGCCTGACAAACCAGCAGCAGCCTGACAAACCAGCAGCAGCCTGACAAACCAGCAGCAGCCTGACAAACCAGCAGCAGCCTGACAAACCAGCAGCAGCCTGACAAACCAGCAGCAGCCTGACAAACCAGCAGCAGCCTGACAAACCAGCAGCAGCCTGACAAACCAGCAGCAGCCTGACAAACAAGCAGCACCCTGACAAACAAGCAGCACCCTGACAAACAAGCAGCACCCTGACAAACAAGCAGCACCCTGACACTGACAAAGCAGCACCAGCCTGACACTGACAAAGCAGCACCAGCCTGACCCTGACAAACCAGCACCAGCCTGACAAACCAGCAGCACCCTGACAAACCAGCAGCACCCTGACAAACCAGCAGCACCCTGACAAACCAGCAGCACCCTGACAAACCAGCAGCAGCCTGACAAACCAGCAGCAGCCTGACAAACCAGCAGCAGCCTGACACTGACAAAGCACCCTGACAAAGCAGCAGCACCCTGACAAAGCAGCAGCACCCTGACAAAGCAGCACCACCCTGACAAAGCAGCACCACCCTGACAAAGCAGCCTGACACTGACAAAGCAGCCTGACACTGACAAAGCAGCAGCCTGACACTGACAAAGCAGCAGCCTGACACTGACAAAGCAGCAGCCTGACACTGACAAAGCAGCAGCCTGACACTGACAAAGCAGCAGCAGCCTGACACTGACAAAGCAGCAGCAGCCTGACACTGACAAAGCAGCAGCAGCCTGACACTGACAAAGCAGCAGCAGCCTGACACTGACAAAGCAGCAGCAGCCTGACACTGACAAAGCAGCAGCAGCCTGACACTGACAAAGCAGCAGCAGCCTGACACTGACAAAGCAGCAGCAGCCTGACACTGACAAAGCAGCAGCAGCCTGACACTGACAAAGCAGCAGCCTGACCCTGACAAAGCAGCAGCCTGACCCTGACAAACCAGCAGCCTGACCCTGACAAAGCAGCAGCCTGACCCTGACAAAGCAGCAGCCTGACCCTGACAAAGCAGCAGCCTGACCCTGACAAAGCAGCAGCCTGACAAAGCAGCAGCCTGACAAAGCAGCAGCCTGACAAAGCAGCAGCCTGACAAAGCAGCAGCCTGACAAACCAGCAGCCTGACAAAGCAGCAGCCTGACAAACCAGCAGCCTGACAAACCAGCAGCCTGACAAACCAGCAGCCTGACAAACAAGCAGCACCCTGACACTGACAAACAAGCAGCACCCTGACACTGACAAACAAGCAGCACCCTGACAAACAAGCAGCACCCTGACAAAGCAGCAGCAGCCTGACAAACCAGCACCAGCCTGACAAACCAGCACCAGCCTGACAAACCAGCAGCACCCTGACAAACAAGCAGCACCCTGACAAACAAGCAGCACCCTGACAAAGCAGCAGCAGCCTGACACTGACAAACCAGCAGCAGCCTGACACTGACAAACCAGCAGCAGCCTGACAAACCAGCAGCAGCCTGACAAACCAGCAGCAGCCTGACAAACCAGCAGCAGCCTGACAAACCAGCAGCAGCCTGACAAACCAGCAGCAGCCTGACACTGACAAAGCACCCTGACAAAGCAGCACCCTGACAAAGCAGCACCCTGACAAAGCAGCACCCTGACAAACCAGCAGCAGCCTGACACTGACAAACCAGCAGCAGCCTGACACTGACAAACCAGCAGCAGCCTGACACTGACAAACCAGCAGCACCCTGACAAACCAGCACCCTGACAAAGCAGCAGCCTGACCCTGACAAACCAGCACCCTGACAAAGCAGCAGCCTGACCCTGACAAACCAGCACCCTGACAAAGCAGCACCCTGACAAAGCAGCACCCTGACAAACCAGCACCCTGACAAACCAGCAGCAGCCTGACAAACCAGCAGCAGCCTGACCCTGACAAACCAGCAGCAGCCTGACCCTGACAAAGCAGCAGCCTGACCCTGACAAAGCAGCAGCCTGACACTGACAAAGCAGCAGCCTGACCCTGACAAACCAGCACCCTGACAAAGCAGCAGCCTGACACTGACAAACCAGCAGCAGCCTGACAAACCAGCAGCAGCCTGACAAACCAGCAGCAGCCTGACAAACCAGCAGCAGCCTGACAAACCAGCAGCAGCCTGACAAACCAGCAGCAGCCTGACAAACCAGCAGCAGCCTGACAAACCAGCAGCAGCCTGACAAACCAGCAGCAGCCTGACAAACCAGCAGCAGCCTGACAAACAAGCAGCACCCTGACAAACAAGCAGCACCCTGACAAACAAGCAGCACCCTGACAAACAAGCAGCACCCTGACAAACAAGCAGCACCCTGACAAACAAGCAGCACCCTGACACTGACAAAGCAGCACCAGCCTGACACTGACAAAGCAGCACCAGCCTGACCCTGACAAACCAGCAGCAGCCTGACAAACCAGCAGCACCCTGACAAACCAGCAGCACCCTGACAAACCAGCAGCACCCTGACAAACCAGCAGCACCCTGACAAACCAGCAGCAGCCTGACAAACCAGCAGCAGCCTGACAAACCAGCAGCAGCCTGACACTGACAAAGCACCCTGACAAAGCAGCACCCTGACAAAGCAGCACCCTGACAAAGCAGCACCCTGACAAACCAGCAGCAGCCTGACACTGACAAACCAGCAGCAGCCTGACACTGACAAACCAGCAGCAGCCTGACACTGACAAACCAGCAGCACCCTGACAAACCAGCACCCTGACAAAGCAGCAGCCTGACCCTGACAAACCAGCACCCTGACAAAGCAGCAGCCTGACCCTGACAAAGCAGCAGCCTGACAAAGCAGCAGCCTGACAAAGCAGCAGCCTGACAAAGCAGCAGCCTGACAAAGCAGCACCCTGACAAAGCAGCACCCTGACAAAGCAGCACCCTGACAAAGCAGCACCCAGACAAAGCAGCAGCAGCCTGACGAACCAGCAGCAGCAGCCTGACGAACCAGCAGCAGCCTGACGAACCAGCAGCACCCTGACGAACCAGCAGCACCCTGACGAACCAGCAGCACCCTGACAAACCAGCAGCACCCTGACAAACCAGCAGCACCCTGACAAACCAGCAGCACCCTGACAAACCAGCAGCACCCTGACAAACAAGCAGCACCCTGACAAACAAGCAGCACCCTGACAAACCAGCAGCAGCCTGACAAACCAGCAGCACCCTGACAAACCAGCAGCAGCCTGACAAACCAGCAGCAGCCTGACAAACCAGCAGCAGCCTGACAAACCAGCAGCAGCCTGACAAACCAGCAGCAGCCTGACACTGACAAAGCACCCTGACAAAGCAGCACCCTGACAAAGCAGCAGCAGCCTGACACTGACAAACCAGCAGCAGCCTGACACTGACAAACCAGCAGCAGCCTGACACTGACAAACCAGCAGCAGCCTGACCCTGACAAACCAGCACCCTGACAAAGCAGCAGCCTGACCCTGACAAACCAGCACCCTGACAAAGCAGCAGCCTGACCCTGACAAACCAGCACCCTGACAAAGCAGCAGCCTGACACTGACAAAGCAGCAGCCTGACCCTGACAAAGCAGCAGCCTGACAAAGCAGCACCCTGACAAAGCAGCACCCTGACAAAGCAGCACCCTGACAAAGCAGCACCCTGACAAAGCAGCACCCTGACAAAGCAGCACCCTGACAAAGCAGCAGCCTGACAAACCAGCAGCAGCCTGACACTGACAAACCAGCAGCAGCCTGACACTGACAAACCAGCAGCAGCCTGACACTGACAAAGCAGCAGCCTGACACTGACAAACCAGCACCCTGACAAACCAGCACCCTGACAAACCAGCACCCTGACAAAGCAGCAGCCTGACCCTGACAAACCAGCACCCTGACAAAGCAGCACCCTGACAAAGCAGCAGCCTGACAAAGCAGCAGCACCCTGACAAACCAGCACCAGCCTGACAAACCACCAGCACCAGCCTGACAAACCACCAGCACCAGCCTGACAAACCACCAGCACCCGCCTGACAAACCACCAGCACCCGCCTGACAAACCAGCAGCAGCCTGACAAACCAGCAGCAGCCTGACAAACCAGCAGCAGCCTGACAAACCAGCAGCAGCCTGACAAACCAGCAGCAGCCTGACAAACCAGCAGCAGCCTGACACTGACGCAGCAGCCTGACACTGACAAAGCAGCCTGACACTGACAAAGCAGCCTGACACTGACAAAGCAGCCTGACACTGACAAAGCAGCCTGACACTGACAAAGCAGCCTGACACTGACAAAGCAGCAGCAGCCTGACACTGACAAACCAGCAGCAGCCTGACACTGACAAAGCAGCAGCCTGACAAAGCAGCAGCCTGACAAACCAGCAGCCTGACAAACCAGCAGCCTGACAAACCAGCAGCCTGACAAACCAGCAGCCTGACAAACCAGCAGCCTGACAAAGCAGCAGCCTGACCCTGACAAACCAGCACCCTGACAAAGCAGCAGCCTGACCCTGACAAACCAGCACCCTGACAAAGCAGCAGCCTGACACTGACAAAGCAGCAGCCTGACAAAGCAGCAGCCTGACAAAGCAGCAGCCTGACAAAGCAGCACCCTGACAAAGCAGCAGCCTGACAAACCAGCAGCAGCCTGACACTGACAAACCAGCAGCAGCCTGACACTGACAAAGCAGCACCCTGACACTGACAAAGCAGCAGCCTGACACTGACAAAGCAGCAGCCTGACACTGACAAAGCAGCAGCCTGACCCTGACAAACCAGCAGCAGCCTGACACTGACAAACCAGCAGCAGCCTGACACTGACAAAGCAGCAGCCTGACACTGACAAAGCAGCAGCACCCTGACAAAGCAGCAGCACCCTGACAAAGCAGCAGCAGCCTGACAAAGCAGCAGCAGCCTGACAAACCAGCAGCACCCTGACAAACAAGCAGCAGCCTGACAAACAAGCAGCACCCTGACAAACAAGCAGCAGCCTGACAAACAAGCAGCAGCCTGACAAACAAGCAGCAGCCTGACAAACAAGCAGCAGCCTGACAAACCAGCAGCAGCCTGACCCTGACAAACCAGCAGCAGCCTGACCCTGACAAACCAGCAGCAGCCTGACCCTGACAAACCAGCAGCAGCCTGACAAACCAGCAGCAGCCTGACAAACCAGCAGCAGCCTGACAAACCAGCAGCAGCCTGACCCTGACAAAGCAGCACCCTGACACTGACAAAGCAGCACCCTGACACTGACAAAGCAGCACCCTGACACTGACAAAGCAGCACCCTGACAAACCAGCAGCCTGACAAACCAGCAGCCTGACAAACCAGCAGCCTGACAAACCAGCAGCCTGACAAACCAGCAGCCTGACAAACCAGCAGCCTGACAAACCAGCAGCCTGACAAACCAGCAGCAGCCTGACAAACCAGCAGCAGCCTGACAAACCAGCAGCAGCCTGACAAACCAGCAGCAGCCTGACACTGACAAACCAGCAGCACCCTGACAAACCAGCACCCTGACAAACCAGCACCCTGACAAAGCAGCAGCCTGACCCTGACAAACCAGCACCCTGACAAAGCAGCAGCCTGACACTGACAAAGCAGCACCCTGACAAAGCAGCACCCTGACAAAGCAGCACCCTGACAAAGCAGCAGCAGCCTGACACTGACAAACCAGCAGCAGCCTGACACTGACAAACCAGCAGCCTGACCCTGACAAAGCAGCAGCCTGACACTGACAAAGCAGCAGCCTGACCCTGACAAACCAGCACCCTGACAAAGCAGCACCCTGACAAACCAGCACCCTGACAAAGCAGCACCCTGACAAAGCAGCACCCTGACAAACCAGCACCCTGACAAAGCAGCACCCTGACACTGACAAAGCAGCAGCCTGACCCTGACAAACCAGCAGCCTGACAAACCAGCAGCCTGACAAACCAGCAGCCTGACAAACCAGCAGCCTGACAAACCAGCAGCACCCTGACAAACAAGCAGCAGCCTGACAAACCAGCAGCACCCTGACAAACCAGCAGCAGCCTGACAAACCAGCAGCACCCTGACACTGACAAAGCAGCAGCACCCTGACAAAGCAGCAGCCTGACACTGACAAAGCAGCACCCTGACAAAGCAGCCTGACACTGACAAAGCAGCAGCAGCCTGACACTGACAAAGCAGCAGCAGCCTGACACTGACAAAGCAGCAGCAGCCTGACACTGACAAAGCAGCAGCAGCCTGACACTGACAAAGCAGCAGCCTGACAAAGCAGCAGCCTGACAAAGCAGCAGCCTGACAAAGCAGCAGCCTGACAAAGCAGCAGCCTGACAAAGCAGCAGCCTGACAAAGCAGCAGCCTGACAAAGCAGCAGCCTGACAAAGCAGCAGCCTGACAAAGCAGCAGCCTGACAAAGCAGCAGCCTGACAAAGCAGCAGCCTGACAAAGCAGCAGCCTGACAAACCAGCAGCCTGACAAACCAGCAGCCTGACAAACAAGCAGCACCCTGACACTGACAAACAAGCAGCACCCTGACACTGACAAACAAGCAGCACCCTGACACTGACAAACAAGCAGCACCCTGACACTGACAAACAAGCAGCACCCTGACACTGACAAACAAGCAGCACCCTGACACTGACAAACAAGCAGCACCCTGACACTGACAAACAAGCAGCACCCTGACACTGACAAACAAGCAGCACCCTGACACTGACAAACAAGCAGCACCCTGACACTGACAAACAAGCAGCACCCTGACACTGACAAACAAGCAGCACCCTGACACTGACAAACAAGCAGCACCCTGACACTGACAAACAAGCAGCAGCCTGACCCTGACAAACCAGCAGCAGCCTGACCCTGACAAACCAGCAGCAGCCTGACCCTGACAAACCAGCAGCAGCCTGACCCTGACAAACCAGCAGCAGCCTGACCCTGACAAACCAGCAGCAGCCTGACCCTGACAAACCAGCAGCAGCCTGACACTGACAAAGCAGCAGCAGCCTGACACTGACAAAGCAGCAGCAGCCTGACACTGACAAAGCAGCAGCAGCCTGACACTGACAAAGCAGCAGCAGCCTGACACTGACAAAGCAGCAGCAGCCTGACAAAGCAGCAGCAGCCTGACAAAGCAGCAGCAGCCTGACAAAGCAGCAGCAGCCTGACAAAGCAGCAGCAGCCTGACAAAGCAGCAGCAGCCTGACACTGACAAAGCAGCAGCAGCCTGACAAACCAGCAGCAGCCTGACAAACCAGCAGCAGCCTGACAAACCAGCAGCCTGACAAAGCAGCAGCCTGACAAAGCTGCACCCTGACAAAGCAGCAGCAGCCTGACACTGACAAACCAGCAGCAGCCTGACAAACCAGCAGCAGCCTGACAAACCAGCAGCAGCCTGACAAACCAGCAGCAGCCTGACACTGACAAAGCACCCTGACAAAGCACCCTGACAAAGCACCCTGACAAAGCAGCACCCTGACAAACCAGCAGCAGCCTGACACTGACAAACCAGCAGCAGCCTGACACTGACAAACCAGCAGCAGCCTGACACTGACAAACCAGCAGCAGCCTGACACTGACAAACCAGCAGCAGCCTGACACTGACAAACCAGCAGCACCCTGACAAACCAGCACCCTGACAAAGCAGCAGCCTGACCCTGACAAACCAGCACCCTGACAAAGCAGCAGCCTGACCCTGACAAACCAGCACCCTGACAAAGCAGCAGCCTGACCCTGACAAAGCAGCACCCTGACAAAGCAGCACCCTGACAAAGCAGCACCCTGACAAAGCAGCAGCCTGACAAACCAGCAGCAGCCTGACACTGACAAACCAGCAGCAGCCTGACACTGACAAAGCAGCAGCCTGACCCTGACAAAGCAGCAGCCTGACCCTGACAAACCAGCACCCTGACAAAGCAGCAGCCTGACCCTGACAAAGCAGCACCCTGACACTGACAAACCAGCAGCCCCCTGACAAACCAGCAGCCCCCTGACAAACCAGCAGCCCCCTGACAAACCAGCAGCCCCCTGACAAACAAGCAGCACCCTGACAAACAAGCAGCACCCTGACAAACAAGCAGCACCCTGACAAACAAGCAGCAGCCTGACAAACAAGCAGCAGCCTGACAAACAAGCAGCAGCCTGACAAACAAGCAGCAGCCTGACAAACAAGCAGCAGCCTGACAAAGCAGCAGCACCCAGACAAAGCAGCCTGACACTGACAAAGCAGCCTGACACTGACAAAGCAGCCTGACACTGACAAAGCAGCCTGACACTGACAAAGCAGCCTGACACTGACAAAGCAGCAGCAGCCTGACACTGACAAAGCAGCAGCAGCCTGACACTGACAAAGCAGCAGCAGCCTGACACTGACAAAGCAGCAGCAGCCTGACACTGACAAAGCAGCAGCAGCCTGACACTGACAAAGCAGCAGCCTGACAAAGCAGCAGCCTGACAAAGCAGCAGCCTGACAAAGCAGCAGCCTGACAAAGCAGCAGCCTGACAAAGCAGCAGCCTGACAAAGCAGCAGCCTGACAAAGCAGCAGCCTGACAAAGCAGCAGCCTGACAAACCAGCAGCCTGACAAACCAGCAGCCTGACAAACCAGCAGCCTGACAAACCAGCAGCCTGACACTGACAAACAAGCAGCACCCTGACAAACCAGCAGCCTGACACTGACAAACAAGCAGCACCCTGACAAAGCAGCAGCAGCCTGACACTGACAAACCAGCACCAGCCTGACACTGACAAACCAGCACCAGCCTGACAAACCAGCACCAGCCTGACAAACCAGCACCAGCCTGACAAACCAGCACCAGCCTGACAAACCAGCAGCCTGACCCTGACAAACCAGCAGCAGCCTGACAAACCAGCAGCAGCCTGACAAACCAGCAGCAGCCTGACAAACCAGCAGCAGCCTGACAAACCAGCAGCAGCCTGACAAACCAGCAGCAGCCTGACAAACCAGCAGCACCCTGACAAACCAGCAGCAGCCTGACAAACCAGCAGCAGCCTGACAAACCAGCAGCAGCCTGACAAACCAGCAGCAGCCTGACAAACAAGCAGCAGCCTGACAAACAAGCAGCACCCTGACAAACAAGCAGCACCCTGACAAACAAGCAGCACCCTGACAAACAAGCAGCACCCTGACAAACAAGCAGCACCAGCCTGACACTGACAAACCAGCACCAGCCTGACACTGACAAAGCAGCACCAGCCTGACCCTGACAAACCAGCACCAGCCTGACCCTGACAAACCAGCACCAGCCTGACAAACCAGCAGCACCCTGACAAACCAGCAGCAGCCTGACAAACCAGCAGCAGCCTGACAAACCAGCAGCAGCCTGACAAACCAGCAGCAGCCTGACAAACCAGCAGCCGCCTGACAAACCAGCAGCCGCCTGACACTGACAAACCAGCAGCAGCCTGACACTGACAAACCAGCAGCAGCCTGACAAACCAGCAGCAGCCTGACAAACCAGCAGCAGCCTGACAAACCAGCAGCACCCTGACAAACCAGCAGCACCCTGACAAACCAGCAGCACCCTGACAAACCAGCAGCACCCTGACAAACCAGCAGCACCCTGACAAACCAGCAGCACCCTGACAAACCAGCAGCACCCTGACAAACCAGCAGCACCCTGACAAACAAGCAGCACCCTGACAAACAAGCAGCACCCTGACAAACAAGCAGCACCCTGACAAACAAGCAGCACCCTGACAAACAAGCAGCACCCTGACAAACAAGCAGCACCCTGACAAACCAGCAGCAGCCTGACAAACCAGCAGCAGCCTGACAAACCAGCAGCAGCCTGACAAACCAGCAGCAGCCTGACAAACCAGCAGCACCCTGACAAACCAGCAGCACCCTGACAAACAAGCAGCACCCTGACACTGACAAAGCAGCAGCAGCCTGACACTGACAAACCAGCAGCAGCCTGACACTGACAAACCAGCAGCAGCCTGACAAACCGGCAGCAGCCTGACAAACCGGCAGCAGCCTGACAAACCGGCAGCAGCCTGACAAACCGGCAGCAGCCTGACAAACCGGCAGCAGCCTGACAAACCGGCAGCAGCCTGACAAACCGGCAGCAGCCTGACAAAGCAGCACCCTGACAAAGCAGCACCCTGACAAAGCAGCACCCTGACAAACCAGCAGCAGCCTGACAAAGCAGCAGCCTGACAAAGCAGCAGCCTGACAAACCAGCAGCCTGACACTGACAAACAAGCAGCACCCTGACACTGACAAACAAGCAGCACCCTGACACTGACAAACAAGCAGCACCCTGACACTGACAAACAAGCAGCACCCTGACAAACCACCAGCAGCCTGACAAACCAGCAGCCTGACCCTGACAAACCAGCACCAGCCTGACCCTGACAAACCAGCAGCACCCTGACAAACCAGCAGCAGCCTGACAAACCAGCAGCCGCCTGACAAACCAGCAGCAGCCTGACAAACCAGCAGCCGCCTGACAAACCAGCAGCCGCCTGACAAACCAGCAGCCGCCTGACACTGACAAACCAGCAGCCGCCTGACACTGACAAACCAGCAGCAGCCTGACACTGACAAACCAGCAGCACCCTGACAAACCAGCAGCACCCTGACAAACCAGCAGCACCCTGACAAACCAGCAGCACCCTGACAAACCAGCAGCACCCTGACAAACCAGCAGCACCCTGACAAACCAGCAGCACCCTGACAAACAAGCAGCACCCTGACAAACAAGCAGCACCCTGACAAACAAGCAGCACCCTGACAAACAAGCAGCACCCTGACAAACAAGCAGCAGCCTGACAAACAAGCAGCAGCCTGACAAACAAGCAGCACCCTGACAAACAAGCAGCACCCTGACACTGACAAACAAGCAGCACCCTGACACTGACAAACAAGCAGCACCCTGACACTGACAAACAAGCAGCACCCTGACACTGACAAACAAGCAGCACCCTGACAAACAAGCAGCACCCTGACAAACCAGCAGCACCCTGACAAACCAGCAGCAGCCTGACAAACCAGCACCAGCCTGACAAACCAGCA
This sequence comes from Brienomyrus brachyistius, assembly GCF_023856365.1. NCBI lineage: Eukaryota > Metazoa > Chordata > Actinopteri > Osteoglossiformes > Mormyridae > Brienomyrus > Brienomyrus brachyistius. Next base: position 97,836 of record NW_026042674.1, read on the forward strand.
CCAGCCTGACAAACCAGCACCAGCCTGACAAACCAGCACCAGCCTGACAAACCAGCACCCGCCTGACAAACCACCAGCAGCCTGACAAACCACCAGCAGCCTGACAAACCAGCAGCAGCCTGACAAACCAGCAGCAGCCTGACAAACCAGCAGCAGCCTGACAAACCAGCAGCAGCCTGACACTGACAAAGCAGCCTGACACTGACAAAGCAGCCTGACACTGACAAAGCAGCCTGACACTGACAAAGCAGCCTGACACTGACAAAGCAGCCTGACACTGACAAAGCAGCCTGACACTGACAAAGCAGCCTGACACTGACAAAGCAGCCTGACACTGACAAAGCAGCCTGACACTGACAAAGCAGCAGCAGCCTGACACTGACAAAGCAGCAGCAGCCTGACACTGACAAAGCAGCAGGAGCCTGACACTGACAAAGCAGCAGGAGCCTGACACTGACAAAGCAGCAGCAGCCTGACACTGACAAAGCAGCAGCAGCCTGACACTGACAAACCAGCAGCAGCCTGACACTGACAAACCAGCAGCAGCCTGACACTGACAAACCAGCAGCAGCCTGACACTGACAAACCAGCAGCAGCCTGACACTGACAAACCAGCAGCAGCCTGACACTGACAAACCAGCAGCAGCCTGACACTGACAAACCACCAGCAGCCTGACAAACCACCAGCAGCAGCCTGACAAACCACCAGCAGCAGCCTGACAAACCACCAGCAGCAGCCTGACAAACCACCAGCAGCAGCCTGACAAACCACCAGCAGCAGCCTGACAAACCACCAGCAGCAGCCTGACAAACCACCAGCAGCAGCCTGACAAACCACCAGCAGCAGCCTGACAAACCACCAGCAGCACCCTGACAAACAAGCAGCACCCTGACAAACAAGCAGCACCCTGACAAACAAGCAGCACCCTGACAAACAAGCAGCAGCCTGACAAACCAGCAGCAGCCTGACAAACCAGCAGCAGCCTGACACTGACAAACCAGCAGCAGCCTGACAAACCAGCAGCAGCCTGACAAACCAGCAGCAGCCTGACAAACCAGCAGCAGCCTGACAAACCAGCAGCAGCCTGACAAACCAGCAGCAGCCTGACAAACCAGCAGCAGCCTGACAAACCAGCAGCAGCCTGACAAACCAGCAGCAGCCTGACAAACCAGCAGCAGCCTGACAAACAAGCAGCAGCCTGACAAACAAGCAGCAGCCTGACAAACAAGCAGCAGCCTGACAAACAAGCAGCAGCCTGACAAACAAGCAGCAGCCTGACAAACAAGCAGCAGCCTGACAAACAAGCAGCAGCCTGACAAACAAGCAGCAGCCTGACAAACAAGCAGCAGCCTGACAAACAAGCAGCAGCCTGACAAACAAGCAGCAGCCTGACAAACAAGCAGCAGCCTGACAAACAAGCAGCACCCTGACAAACCAGCAGCACCCTGACAAACCAGCAGCACCCTGACAAACCAGCAGCACCCTGACAAACCAGCAGCACCCTGACAAACAAGCAGCAGCCTGACAAACAAGCAGCACCCTGACAAACAAGCAGCAGCCTGACAAACAAGCAGCAGCCTGACAAACAAGCAGCAGCCTGACAAACAAGCAGCAGCCTGACAAACCAGCAGCAGCCTGACAAACCAGCAGCACCCTGACAAACCAGCAGCACCCTGACAAACCAGCAGCACCCTGACAAACCAGCAGCACCCTGACAAACCAGCAGCACCCTGACAAACCAGCAGCACCCTGACAAACCAGCAGCACCCTGACAAACCAGCAGCACCCTGACAAACCAGCAGCACCCTGACAAACAAGCAGCACCCTGACAAAGCAGCAGCAGCCTGACACTGACAAACCAGCAGCAGCCTGACCCTGACAAACCAGCAGCAGCCTGACACTGACAAACCAGCAGCAGCCTGACAAACCAGCAGCACCCTGACAAAGCAGCAGCAGCCTGACACTGACAAAGCAGCAGCAGCCTGACACTGACAAAGCAGCAGCAGCCTGACCCTGACAAACCAGCAGCAGCCTGACCCTGACAAACCAGCAGCAGCCTGACCCTGACAAACCAGCAGCAGCCTGACAAACCAGCAGCAGCCTGACAAACCAGCAGCAGCCTGACCCTGACAAAGCAGCACCCTGACACTGACAAAGCAGCACCCTGACACTGACAAAGCAGCACCCTGACACTGACAAACCAGCAGCCTGACAAACCAGCAGCAGCCTGACAAACCAGCACCCTGACACTGACAAAGCAGCACCCTGACACTGACAAAGCAGCACCCTGACACTGACAAAGCAGCACCCTGACACTGACAAAGCAGCACCCTGACACTGACAAAGCAGCACCCTGACACTGACAAAGCAGCACCCTGACACTGACAAAGCAGCACCCTGACACTGACAAAGCAGCACCCTGACACTGACAAACCAGCACCCTGACACTGACAAACCAGCACCCTGACAAACCAGCAGCCTGACAAAGCAGCAGCAGCCTGACAAAGCAGCAGCAGCCTGACAAAGCAGCAGCAGCCTGACAAAGCAGCAGCAGCCTGACAAAGCAGCAGCAGCCTGACAAAGCAGCAGCAGCCTGACAAAGCAGCAGCAGCCTGACAAAGCAGCAGCAGCCTGACAAAGCAGCAGCAGCCTGACAAAGCAGCAGCAGCCTGACAAAGCAGCAGCAGCCTGACACTGACAAAGCAGCAGCAGCCTGACACTGACAAAGCAGCAGCAGCCTGACACTGACAAAGCAGCAGCAGCCTGACACTGACAAAGCAGCAGCAGCCTGACACTGACAAAGCAGCAGCAGCCTGACACTGACAAAGCAGCAGCAGCCTGACACTGACAAAGCAGCAGCAGCCTGACACTGACAAAGCAGCAGCAGCCTGACACTGACAAAGCAGCAGCAGCCTGACACTGACAAAGCAGCAGCAGCCTGACACTGACAAAGCAGCAGCAGCCTGACACTGACAAAGCAGCAGCAGCCTGACACTGACAAAGCAGCAGCAGCCTGACACTGACAAAGCAGCAGCAGCCTGACACTGACAAAGCAGCAGCAGCCTGACACTGACAAAGCAGCAGCAGCCTGACACTGACAAAGCAGCAGCAGCCTGACACTGACAAAGCAGCAGCAGCCTGACACTGACAAAGCAGCAGCAGCCTGACACTGACAAAGCAGCAGCAGCCTGACACTGACAAAGCAGCAGCAGCCTGACACTGACAAAGCAGCAGCAGCCTGACACTGACAAAGCAGCAGCAGCCTGACACTGACAAAGCAGCAGCAGCCTGACACTGACAAAGCAGCAGCAGCCTGACACTGACAAAGCAGCAGCAGCCTGACACTGACAAAGCAGCAGCAGCCTGACACTGACAAAGCAGCAGCAGCCTGACACTGACAAAGCAGCAGCAGCCTGACACTGACAAAGCAGCAGCAGCCTGACACTGACAAACCAGCAGCAGCCTGACACTGACAAACCAGCAGCAGCCTGACACTGACAAACCAGCAGCAGCCTGACAAACCAGCAGCAGCCTGACAAACCAGCAGCAGCCTGACAAACCAGCAGCAGCCTGACAAACCAGCAGCAGCCTGACAAACCAGCAGCAGCCTGACAAACCAGCAGCAGCCTGACAAACCAGCAGCAGCCTGACAAACCAGCAGCAGCCTGACAAACCAGCAGCAGCCTGACAAACCAGCAGCAGCCTGACAAACCAGCAGCAGCCTGACAAACCAGCAGCAGCCTGACAAACCAGCAGCAGCCTGACAAACCAGCAGCAGCCTGACAAACCAGCAGCAGCCTGACAAACCAGCAGCCTGACACTGACAAACCAGCAGCAGCAGCCTGACACTGACAAACCAGCAGCAGCAGCCTGACACTGACAAACCAGCAGCAGCAGCCTGACACTGACAAACCAGCAGCAGCAGCCTGACACTGACAAAGCAGCAGCAGCAGCCTGACACTGACAAAGCAGCAGCAGCAGCCTGACACTGACAAAGCAGCAGCAGCAGCCTGACACTGACAAAGCAGCAGCAGCAGCCTGACACTGACAAAGCAGCAGCAGCAGCCTGACACTGACAAAGCAGCAGCAGCAGCCTGACACTGACAAAGCAGCAGCAGCAGCCTGACACTGACAAAGCAGCAGCAGCCTGACACTGACAAAGCAGCAGCAGCAGCCTGACACTGACAAAGCAGCAGCAGCAGCCTGACACTGACAAAGCAGCAGCAGCAGCCTGACACTGACAAAGCAGCAGCAGCAGCCTGACACTGACAAAGCAGCAGCAGCAGCCTGACACTGACAAAGCAGCAGCAGCAGCCTGACACTGACAAAGCAGCAGCAGCAGCCTGACACTGACAAAGCAGCAGCAGCAGCCTGACACTGACAAAGCAGCAGCAGCAGCCTGACACTGACAAAGCAGCAGCAGCAGCCTGACACTGACAAAGCAGCAGCAGCCTGACACTGACAAAGCAGCAGCAGCCTGACACTGACAAGCAGCAGCAGCCTGACACTGACAAAGCAGCAGCAGCCTGACACTGACAAAGCAGCAGCAGCCTGACACTGACAAAGCAGCAGCAGCCTGACACTGACAAAGCAGCAGCAGCCTGACAAAGCAGCAGCAGCCTGACAAAGCAGCAGCAGCCTGACAAAGCAGCAGCAGCCTGACAAAGCAGCAGCACGACACTGACAAAGCAGCAGCACGACACTGACAAAGCAGCAGCACGACACTGACAAAGCAGCAGCACGACACTGACAAAGCAGCAGCACGACACTGACAAAGCAGCAGCACGACACTGACAAAGCAGCAGCACGACACTGACAAAGCAGCAGCACGACACTGACAAAGCAGCAGCACGACACTGACAAAGCAGCAGCACGACACTGACAAAGCAGCAGCACGACACTGACAAAGCAGCAGCACGACACTGACAAAGCAGCAGCACGACACTGACAAAGCAGCAGCACGACACTGACAAAGCAGCAGCACGACACTGACAAAGCAGCAGCACGACACTGACAAAGCAGCAGCACGACACTGACAAAGCAGCAGCACGACACTGACAAAGCAGCAGCACGACACTGACAAAGCAGCAGCACGACACTGACAAAGCAGCAGCACGACACTGACAAAGCAGCAGCACGACACTGACAAACCAGCAGCAGCCTGACACTGACAAACCAGCAGCAGCCTGACACTGACAAACCAGCAGCAGCCTGACACTGACAAACCAGCAGCAGCCTGACCCTGACAAACCAGCAGCAGCCTGACCCTGACAAACCAGCAGCAGCCTGACCCTGACAAACCAGCAGCAGCCTGACCCTGACAAACCAGCAGCAGCCTGACAAACCAGCAGCAGCCTGACAAACCAGCAGCAGCCTGACAAACCAGCAGCAGCCTGACAAACCAGCAGCAGCCTGACAAACCAGCAGCAGCCTGACAAACCAGCAGCAGCCTGACAAACCAGCAGCAGCCTGACAAACCAGCAGCAGCCTGACAAACCAGCAGCAGCCTGACAAACCAGCAGCAGCCTGACAAACCAGCAGCAGCCTGACAAACCAGCAGCAGCCTGACAAACCAGCAGCAGCCTGACAAACCAGCAGCAGCCTGACAAACCAGCAGCAGCCTGACAAACCAGCAGCAGCCTGACAAACCAGCAGCAGCCTGACAAACCAGCAGCAGCCTGACAAACCAGCAGCAGCCTGACAAACCAGCAGCAGCCTGACAAACCAGCAGCAGCCTGACAAACCAGCAGCAGCCTGACAAACCAGCAGCAGCCTGACAAACCAGCAGCAGCCTGACAAACCAGCAGCAGCCTGACAAACCAGCAGCAGCCTGACAAACCAGCAGCAGCCTGACAAACCAGCAGCAGCCTGACAAACCAGCAGCAGCCTGACAAACCAGCAGCAGCCTGACAAACCAGCAGCAGCCTGACAAACCAGCAGCAGCCTGACAAACCAGCAGCAGCCTGACAAACCAGCAGCAGCCTGACAAACCAGCAGCAGCCTGACAAACCAGCAGCAGCCTGACAAACCAGCAGCAGCCTGACAAACCAGCAGCAGCCTGACAAACCAGCAGCAGCCTGACAAACCAGCAGCAGCCTGACAAACCAGCAGCAGCCTGACAAACCAGCAGCAGCCTGACAAACCAGCAGCAGCCTGACAAACCAGCAGCAGCCTGACAAACCAGCAGCAGCCTGACAAACCAGCAGCAGCCTGACAAACCAGCAGCAGCCTGACAAACCAGCAGCCTGACAAACCAGCAGCCTGACAAACCAGCAGCCTGACAAACCAGCAGCCTGACAAACCAGCAGCCTGACAAACCAGCAGCCTGACAAACCACCAGCCTGACAAACCACCAGCCTGACAAACCAGCACCCTGACAAACCAGCACCCTGACCCTGACCTGATGTGTGTCTTACATATAAGGTTCAGAATTACCTGTTTTAGTTTCCATTCATACCTTTATGAATTAAGATTTTCTGAGTGGAAATGTTAAAATCATATAACAATATTTTAACAGTGGAATGAATGCATAAGCAATTAAGGAACTGTTAGTTAAATCCACATGAAGCAACATAACGTCTTTAGTAGTAAAATGTGATGTATCTAGGAGTGACAATATGTTTCCAAACATTTGTATGTGCTGTGGTTTGCTGACACTAAATAATGTTAGGGGAAACAAAAAAACGACCTATTGACAGTTACAGGGTAGTGTGATTCTTGTAATAAACTTAGTTTTACCAAAGTCCTGTGTTAGTATTCAGTACAACATACACTGCATACATCCATCTTGCTTTCAGTGAGGGAAGATTTTTCTTTAAAAAAAAAAAAAAAATTTGTTCCTTGGTAAAGTTGGTTTGTCTCACAGGTACCGAATTTGTATAATTAAAATAAGATAAGATATTGACATAATATATTTTTGGTTTTATAAACAACTGACAGGAAAAACAAAAACCTGAGATATTACCATATCCAGTGGTAAACAATAATCAGTCCCAAAAGGGCTTTCCTATATTTTGCATTTGTGTCAAACGTCCACATTATCAGAAGTACTCAGGAGTCCAGACGGTCTCCAGCAGCACTGGCATACAGCTCTCAGCTCACAGACGCCACCTGGCGAGTGAACGTGGCAGAACCCTGTCTGTGCTGGAGCCGGACTGCCCGTGGCATCAGCCTAGAACCTGCTCTGCTGATGCTTGCCGCTGGTTCCGGGGATCGGAATGAGCATCTCGTCAGGAAGCCTCAGCTCTGTCCGTTTGTCTTGGGAAGCGGGGTGGAGGCGGGGGCGGGGCGGGGGGCGTATGGCATGGCACCAATCCGCGTCGCCTCATTTGAGAGATTTTTGGTCGAACAGCTGCAGGTCCAGGCGCACCCACACCTCGCCTGTCGGCACCTCGTGCAGCAGCAGGCGCCTTGTCGCTGCTCCCTTGTTTTCCAGCTCCTTCTTGATGGTGGCCACAGGAACTTCAGTGCGGCCCAGGAAGTCTAACAATGATACAAGCAGCCATGATGAAAGCGGCCACCATCAAACGCTAGTAATAGAACACAGGCCATTGTGGCACAATGAAAGAAATTAAGCAATAGGGGGGGGAAAGAAATAAACGGTCAAACACAAAAGAAATTATCTAGTAGAAGGGTTGCAGTGAGACTGCAGAATATACCAGGGCATAAAGTAGAGAACGTAGTTCATCTGTATGTGTTCTTGGGCTGTAGGAGTAACCCGTACAAATACAAAGAGAATGTTCAAACTCACACACACAGAACCAGGGGGAGGATATGGAACCAGAACCCTGAAGCATGAAACCACAGTGATACCCCATGGAGAAACTTAAAATGACGTGTAATAAATAAATAAATTAAAAATAAATTAAAAGTTAAATTAAAAAAAAAAAAAACAAGACGAAACTTCAAATATGACACCCAAATTTTTCTAAGGGAAATTTAACATCAGCACATTTAACATCAGAACTGTTCCCAAGACGAATTTCAGGAAGTGTCAACGTGTAAAAAGAGGAGAAATAAACATCTGAAGAAAGGACTAACCATCGGGAGAGAACTGGTCCCTCTTGAAGATGGTGACACATAGAACATCCTGGTACAGGTCCTTAATGAAGAACTGACAGTTGAAGTTCCACTTGGGGTTGATTGTGTCATTTATTGTCCGGGAGGTGAAACACTGTGCCCCCATGGTCACCTCGCAATATGGATTACTCTTTCCTGGAGGGTGTAGGCCATCAAAAAAAACCATTAAACCCAACCATCAAGCCATACATGAGGTACAAGGCATTAGGGGGTTAGCGGCTGGAGTTTCGGGAGATAGGACTTGACCTTTGACCCTCACCATTGGGCTTGCAGGGCTTGAGCTCTGTGGCCTCCAAAATAGTGACCAGCAGGCGGCCAATGCCACTGGTTTTCAGGGAACGAGCTGGAAATGCATACAGCAAGTGATGCATGAGTCGAAAGACCAAGGAACAATAAATAAGATTCATAATAAAGAAGTTAAGATGCAAGGAACTCCCAAGGAATTGGCAGAAATAAGATACAGCAACTGGAAAAAAAAACTGTAGTTAATGGGGCACTGCAGTCTATGATAGGGTTATCAAGGGTTCAGTAATGAAGGTCTGCATAAATAGACTGTACAGCAACCAAAAGGGAAAGTAGTAGGTTCTTAAACTGCAACGGATGTGTTCACTGGAAAAACAGGCTGTGTAAAAGAGGGAAACTCAAATTCAGGAAAAACCAGTGCTCAGCTACAAACTCAGACCAAGATTTTGTTTTTACAAACCAGTTGAGTAGCCTTTGACTGACTCTCTATGCTCAACTGGTTGGAAGAAACAAATTCTTGCTCATGGGGTTTGTAGGTTCTGGCTGTGAAACGTCCAACATGGACTAAAACATGGGGTCAGGGTTCTGAAACACTGAATAGGGTAATGAATATATACTGGTGACTTAGAGGATTTTATATTACAGATACATAAATATACACACACACACATACATATAACTAAATTAAATAGGAAAAGGACAAGCAATTTTGTAGACAGATGAATAAAACCATTACATAATCAAACTGGACTGAAGGGTTATGCTAAGACACTGAAAAGGATTAAATGCAAATAAAATAGTTCACCTTGGTAAGCTTTCTCTCGCTTCTTCTTCTCAGTCTCTATGAAATGTTCTGAAGCAGCTTTGATTTTCTGCGCCCAGGCAGTCCTGATTGATTAAATAAGAAGAAACACCTGATTTGTTACCAGAACAGGACACCGAGGGAGCCTCCTTGTGGACTGAAGCCACAGCTTCCTTGTTCAATTCTCCTTAGTCTCTTCTCTAACTCCCTTCCTTCCCCACTAACCTCTCATTGATGTTCTCTGTCCTGAGAGTATAAACACGGTCGATGTGGGAGATGTGGAAGATTGGCTCATCGCTAGACGGATCGGAGGGCATCTTCACCAGAACTTCATTTAGAAACACGGGCTGGTTGGATAGAAGACCAAAATCGGGTCATAGACTCGCATTAAATTGGAAGTACACACAGTAGAGAAAGCCCGTAAAAATGGGCTAAACATACAACTAAGGAAATGGCACCTCTTTCTAGAAAGTTCTACTCCGAATTGTATGGATATGAAAAGTTCATTTAAAACGCAATGTATGATTTTGTGCCGTAAATGTAACTGTCTGGTATTGCTAGCCCCCTCCATTACTCCCCAGCATGAAAAAGAGTCTCACGTTCTTGTACATCTTGAACTGCATGTTGCACTTGGGACTGAAGAGCTTATCCGTCCCTGATGAGGTGAACTGCTTCACTGCTTGGGTGAGCAGCAGGAAGTCATTGAAGAGGAAGGTGTATAACTCCTTGTTGCTCTTAGTTTTATAGACCTTGCCGCTGTGTAGCAGCTTTCGGGGACCCAGGCAGTTGGTCAAGGAGTTGAATATCAAGTTCTGTAGGGAAATGGAACAATTGGAAGTGTCCAGTAAACTGTAGGAAAGCTGCAAAAATCCAGACCCTAACTTGTAGTAGGATTAACTCTGTAGACGACTTTGTTAGAGGCTGTGCATGTAAACAAACATTTGTTAAGAACTTCAGGAGGGAATATTGTAGATTATATAAAACCCAGGCTATAGACAAGAGCTTCGTGATATAGTTGCATTAGATGTGCTCACCTCAGTGATGCCTTCACACTGGACATGGCTCTGAATCCACTCTAACCTGTCGGAGTTCTCCTTCTCCCGGACCCCCTCGTTGACCTGCAGACAGAGCTCCTCGGCCCTGTCCAGAGCCTCCCGCAAGTGTCCATGGTCCAAGTGATTCTCTGGAGTGTTCTCGAGAATCTGGGGAGCAGGAGATTTGGAAATAGGTCTGGGACCTGCCTAAGAATGAACTCTGTCTTTGGACAAGGACTGTGGAGTTCAGGGTAGAGTGAAGTTACTGGCGGTTTGATGTTAATCAGATCCATCCATCCATCCATCCATCCATAAATAAACTGGTGCAGCACGTTTTGTAACAGTTGACATCCAACATTTCACAATACCCATACTCACTGTTAGGTTGAAGAAACAGTTGTTAATCATTTCTGTATGATCAGCAATGAGTGTAAATATATATGTATACGTTATTTCTTATCTTCTAGCCACATACTCTTAGCTATTGTACTCTAAGTAGGTGGTTAACAGCTGCCTACTTAGATAAGAATCTCACTTCCCTCTCTTGCGCCCCCCATTGACTATAAATAAAGAAGCCAAGGGGAACCACCCTTTGTAACACATTCTGCTGTAGTTTGCATTGCAGAGAGTGTGGGTACCCTTGCAAGTAAAACTGTAACCTGTGTGTGTCTCGTAAATGTGGAGTTGGGGTGGAAACGCCGGGCGCTTTCCCCAACATAGAATTTGGTCCTTCGAGCCGGATCCGAGGAACCCCGAAGACGTCTCCAGTACGCCGAGAGAAGCGACACCGAAGTCTGTCGACAGCCACTCGAAGTCGGGTGCAAGAAAGACCTGTGATGTGAATTCGTCATCAGGCCGGTGGTTAGAACTGCGCTCGACGTCTGGTGATGTCTGAAGGACCTCGGTGACGGATCAGAGAGCACACTATACAGGTGAGAGATACGGCACCTAAGTGAGTAGGTGGCCAAGTGAGAGATACGGCACCTAAATAAGTAGGTGGCCAAGACATGCATGTGGTTGAGGTTAGCCGAAATTAACCGGGAGAGAAAGTAGGCGTTGTTGGAAATATATATATTGATGTATGTGGATGTGTTTTTATAGGTTTTAGATTAACCTACACGATCCACCCTAAAAGCAACAACATACTGGTGACTGAAGGATCAAGGACGGGTTTCATCCCTGAAAACTAACACCGCTGCTCTAATAGGGAGCAGTAGAAGGCCGTGTTAGTGTCCTCCTGAGGTCTCATGCCAGATACTTGCTTTTAGGATTTTTTATTTTTTGTAGTGTATCCATTAAAAGGTAACAATGGGGAAGAATCAAAGTAAACAAATGGAACTAGAGGGAGATGAGAAGTTTATGGAAGGATATAAGCCAGGATCAGGACAAATAAGTAGATGGAGGAAAAAACATGGGTTTGAAGGAAAACTCCACACTCCAGATATATATAAAAGCTCACAGACTTTTGTATAAAAGCTAAACTTAAAACTGGAGATGTTACAGACTACCAATAAGAAAGAAGGTAAAGACAGAAAAAAAGAATATGTTTTTTCTGATGCATGGTTGGAACAAAGTAAGTTAAGAGATGTACGTAGAAAACAGAGTATGCAACAATTACATGGAAGGATAGAGATAGTGTTTATGAGACGAGCAGATTATGGCAGAATAGCGCAATGTAAACAAAAAGATGGAGAGGAACCTGAGGATTTTATGGATAGAATGAGAGTTGTATTTAGAGGAAACTCAGGGATCCCATTTGATGAAGAGGCAGTAGGAGTGTACCAACAACAGCTAAAACGAGCTTTTGTCGCAGGCCTAAAGCCCGAATTGCGAAAATATCTTGACAAACATTGGGTACATCAGAATACTGGTTCAGTCCAACAAGCACTAGAATATGCCCAACACGCGCAGAGAGCGCAGAAACAGGAAAAGACAGACACAATATTCAGCGCCTCAGATGTAGTAGCGTTAGTGCAAATGAATCCTCCGGGGAGGGGAGGATTCAGAGGAAGGTCAAGAGGCCGAGGAAGGGGGAGAGGTGTTTTCAGAAACAATTACAGGAATTCGTCTCAGCAAGATAACATTTGCTGGACATGCAGGAAACCTGGACACTTAGCTAGGAATTGTAGAGTAGGGAAACAACCATATAACCCAAACTCCATTGAAAACAATGATCAATGACCCCCCTCGGAGGCCCCTGTTACCGACACCATCCGAGGCAAAACAGAGGTGATTTTAAGAAAGGAAACGGAGGTCACTTTACAAGACCTTTTAGATAAAGAAATAGATGACAAGTGTGTCAGTTATTAGCAGAAAGGCAGTGGGAAACCTTGCCAAGTCGGAAGTTAGTCATAAACGGCAAAGTATATGAATGTCTGTGTGACACTGGAGCATGTAGGACTGTCCTAACCTCCAGTCCTCCCGGAGTCACATATTCTTCATCAGTCATAAATATAAAAACGGCAGGAGGTCAGACAGACAGACATCAGTTAACAAACCCAGTTGCAGTAAAAGATAAGGAAACTGGACTTGAATGTCAAGCACAGGTGTTAATAAGCCCTTCTTGTCCTGTTAACTTGTTAGGTCGAGACCTTATGGTACAAATGGGCATTAGCGTGGTTGCCACAGCCACTGGCATGAAAGCAATCGTAAATGAGGAAGCTTATGTTGTGCAAGGAACCACAACACCACAATATTACTGGTCTCTGGACCTAGGGGGAACTGCACAGACACGAGAATTATTGCGGAAAACTAGAGAAAAGCAGTCCCCTAGACAGGCCCAGTTCATGCCTGACGATGCCTTACACGTCACTATGTGGTACAAAGACACCCTTGGACCAGATTATGTCTATGACAAAACGTTTCATGCCCTCCAAGACACTTGTATAATATATGTATGTTAACCCCACCACTGGGTTTTCAGCAGCCTCAGTCATTTTATCTAACAAGCAACAAGCTGTATTTAGAGAGAGAACACCACACGTATCTCTTTCAAAACCACCCCAGATGCAGTGGAGAGATGTAGAGATGTTCTTACGAGATTCTATGCACAGTTACAATGACTACCAACCCGTATCTGGCTCCTGTTGGAGCTATGATGAGAAACACAATGTGTGGCGGTTTCCTTTGGGATGGAGAGTTCAAACCACTCCCACCACACACTTAAAGGACCCAACCTGACAAATTTTTTCAACCCTGGAGGAGGGATCATGTCCAGATCTAGATCGCCTTCCAGAAGGGTTGTGGTCGTCCTCCCCCACTGATGTAGGGCTGGTAAAGGGATTCCCACCTTACAAAGTAACTGTGAAATCAGAACACCGTCCGGCAATACCCATTAAAACCTGAAGCAGAGAAAGGTATAGCCCCTGTAGTGCAAGACATGTTAGCATCAGGAATATTGCGAGAGGCTCCTGAAGCCACTTGCAACACTCCTATCTTTCCAGTCCAGAAGGGACATACAGGGAAATGGCGCATGGTGCAGGATTTAAGACCTGTTAATAACATAGTGCAACATGCAGCACCAGACGTGCCTAACCCACACTTATTGCTCAACTCATTGACTCCTGATAAAAGCTACTTCTCAGTAGTGGATCTTAGTAATGCATTTTTCTCAGTACCATTGCACCCTGATTCTCAACATTTATTTGGATTTACCTATAAAGGGAAAAAATATACATATACTAGACTCCCTCAGGGATTTTCTGAAAGCCCACATGTATATACCATGGCCCTTAGATACTCTATGAGTACCTGTGAAATACCATCACATAGTCAGGTATTACTATACGTGGATGATATCTTAATAGCAGCAGATTCAGAACAACATTGCAAAGAAACTACCCTAACTGTGCTTCAGCATTTATACAATACTGGACAATACTAAACAGAAGTTGCAGTACTGCAAAAAGACAGTTGTCTATTTAGGGCATAACCTTTCACAAAAAGGTCGCTCGCTGCTAGAGATAAGGAAACAAGCTATACAGGAAGCACCTAAACCACAGACTAAACAACAGATGCAATTATTGTAGAGAATGGTTACCAGATTATGCTTTTCTAGTTCAACCTTTGCAAAATTTAATATACGGGAAGGAGATGACTCTAAAGGACAAAATACAATGGACTGAGGACGGAGAAAATGCTTTTACAAATTTAAAAAGAATGTTGCAAACCAATGTGACCCTTGCTCTACCAGATTATCAACAACCATTCACCCTATGTGTAGATGCTAATCAAGGTTATATGAAAGCAGTATTAACACAGCCATTCGGAGCAAAAGAGAGACCGTTAGCATTCTATTCAAAACGATTAGATGCAGTAGCAGCTGGCTTTCCACAGTGTTTACAGGCCTGTGCAGCTGCTGCAGAAGCAGTAAAGGTATCAGCAGAATTGGTACTTTGTCACCCCCTCATACTTAAAGTTCCTCATTCTGTGTCTCTAATCTTGTTGCAGACACCGCTTCCATTCTTAACACATACAAGACATCTTACCTTAGTGTCACTTTTGCTCTCACAACGTAACATTGAACTTCAGCGGTGTGGCCTATTGAACCCTAGTACGCTTCTCCCTACCGCAGAGGATGGGGAGCCACATTCTTGCAAAGCAACAATAGAAGAACAAACAAAACCAAGAGCAGATATTCTGCAAACTTTTATACCAGGATCAGAAGTTGTTTATGTAGATGGCTCAGCATCAAAAAATGATATGGAAAAAAATAAAGTTGGGTATGCTGTAGTTACATCTACTGAAGTGTTAGAAGCCAATGCACTCCCTTCTACTTGTTCAGCACAAGCGGCTGAACTTTATGCTGTGATCAGGGCATGTGAACTGTTCAAGAACAAGTCACTTACTATCTACACTGATAGTCAATATGTGTTTGCAGCTGTCCATCACCATGCAAGAGTCTGGAAAAATAGAGGTTTTAGAACATCACAGGGCACATCTCTTACTCATACGAATTTGCTACTTAGATTATTAGACGTTGTGCATTTACCGACTCACTTTGCACTGTGCAAATGCAAAGCACACCAGACTGATGACTCTGCAGAAACCGCAGGAAATAGTTTTGCAGATAAAACCGCCAAAGAAGCGGCACTGAAACAACCTACCTTATCAGTGGCAGACATTCTTTTTATAGATAGCGATGTGCTATGTGATGCACAGATTCATGCTCCTAAAATAGAAGTACAAAGTTGGATCAAAAGAGGAGCAATACAACGAGAGAAAGTTTACTATATGAATGACAAGCCCATCCTACCAAAAAATTTATACAAAACAGCTGCTTTGGTGAGCCATGGAAATACTCATGTCTCAACAGGAGGGATGGTACATATCATACAACAATATTTCTATGCTATAAATTTTTCTGATTATGCAAAACAATTTTGTAGGACATGCTTAATTTGTTGTAAACACAATGCACAAGGAAACATCAGACCAAAACGTGGCCAGTTCCCCACAGCTGAGTATCCGTTTCAAGTTGTACATATGGATTTTATTGAATTATCTTGGTCACAAGGAAAGAAATACTGTCTAGTTATTATAGACACCTTTTCTAAGTGGGTAGAAATATACCCTGTAAAGCATTGTGATGCAATGACCGTTGCAAAATGTTTGGTAAGCCATTATTTCCCTACCTATGGCATACCTCATATTATAAGATCAGACAATGGGACTCATTTTGTAAATCAGACTATGTCCCTTTGCTCACAAGCATTAGGTTTTACGCTTAAGAATCATTGTGCGTATCACCCCCAGAGCGCAGGCTTAGTGGAAAGGACCAACGGCACTATTAAAACAAGGCTAAAAAAGACAATGGAAGAGACAAAAAGGCCGTGGCCAGAATGTTTGTCTCTAGTAAAATTATGGATGAGAATAACTCCCACTCCTGCAGGATTAACACCTTTTGAAATAGTGTATGGTAGACCATTTCCCCTAGCAACTGAAATGAATGACATAGAAAAAGCAGACCGAGAAAATACGCTGGCTGATTGGATGCGTAAACTACTAACATCACAACAAAAACATAGCCCCAGTAGTCTGCCGGTAAATTCTGTTTCTACTCAACAGGATAACTTGCAGCCGGGAGATTGGGTCCTGGTCAAGGTCCTGTTGCGGAAAGATTGGAGCACACCTCGGTGGGACGGTCCTTATCAAGTCCTCCTCACAACACCAACAGCAGTAAAGATCGCAGAACGACCTTCCTGGATACACAAAAGTCACTGTAAACCCATCAAGCCCTTATCAGAGGCCTCAGCAACAGAGTAGCAGTGGAAGTCCGCTACAAAGGCACAGTAACCAATAGGGTGCTGTTGTCTCAACCCGGTGAAGAAAACAACTGAGCTGCACTCTATTTAGGATGGCCCTGATAGGGTGGGGATGTGGTAAAGTGACTCTAGGGGTCATTCTTGTTGTAGGACTTGTATGGTTGTCCTGGCTCTCACCAGCTCCATTACAGCACCTACGGCGATGGACCCATGATGACTTCCATCTACGCCCGTTGCCCGCTGACCACTCACATCCATTTATGCAAAACTACTGGTACCGATATGTACATGATACTGTAACAGCGAAAAATGTGACAAATTGCTATGTTTGTTCAGTAATGCCCACTCATAGTGAAGGACCTACGGTGTATGGTAAAGCTATGAACATATCCCAAGCCAAGTGCGCTGCTTCTTTCGCAGGAATAGGATACCAGAGCCGTCTTTCCCTTATATTTTCGCTAGCAGGGGAAGATGTGAACATAACTATACCTGGGACTAATAGAATGACAGTGGTCCGAATTAAGTATCAGGAGGCTACAGGAAACTACCCAGATGACGTTGGGTTTCAAAATGGTACCTGTATACAGGATTTCTGGGTAGACTTCGCTGTTGCTAAAACTAATGTCTCACTTCCTTTTTCTGTCTTGATGGACCGAGACCCACTGACATATCAGCATGCCATTTGTTTTAAGCAAGATAATGGTACGCGATGGATAGGAGGAAACACCACGAACTGTAACCTAACATATGTAGACAGCATGTATGGATCTCCAATTTCGATGCTTCGCCCCAGTAATGGAACATATTGGGTGGACGGAGTAGCATGGTTGTGTGGACCTCGTGCATACTTTGTCTTACCACCGAACTGGTTTGGAGTGTGCGCTCTTATTTTTGTTTCAGATCACACCTTCCTGATAGCACAGGAAAGTAAAACTTTCTTCAGAAGCAGGAGAAGGCGTTCGATATCAATACAACCCCATGATAGTGTGTGGGGAACCGACGTGCCCGCTGAACATAAATTGTGGGGAACAGGCAGTAAAGTTATGCTGGCCCTGTTCCCTGGGCTAGGAATTGGAAAACTCATGCTACGCGTAGAAACTCTAAATTATAGACTAGGTCTATTTATGAATGATTCGATACTGATTAACCAAAAACAAAATGAACAATTAGACATAACCAGACAGATGGTAATCCAGAATCGTATGGCATTAGACCTACTGACAGCCGCACAAGGAGGAGTATGTGTCCTCCTGAACCAAACGTGCTGCACTTACATTCCTGACAATGTGCACTCACCCAATATGACATCTGCCTTAGACCGCCTCCGAAACTTACAAAAAGTGATGACCATGGACAGTCGACCGCAGTCCTCCTCATCCTGGTTAGACTGGTTTATTACAGGAACATGGTGGTCAATACTGATGAAAACATGCCTACCTCTTCTTTTGTTTTTCATTTTATTTTTCTGTTGTTTTATTACTGTTATACCATGTTTGAAAATGTTTATTAATCAAGCTCTTAATGCTGCTTTTCGGACACGCAGTACAATGTTTCTCTCCCTTACCCAAACTATAGAGACAGAGCCTGTTTCCAGCGATGGCGATGAAGAAGACATATAATTCATAATGACGGCCGAGCCGAAAGCACCCGTGCAGGGCTCGGACCTGAAGAAACGGAATTAAATGTTTTCCAGGATAATGACAATGTGGTCTAAATGAAGGTTGTACCTAAAGTGCTTTTGCAACTTCTACAATGTTGATGCTTCTGATCATACTGTCATGATAAACAGGAGGGACTGTTAGGTTGAAGAAACAGTTGTTAATCAATTCTGTATGATCAGCAATGAGTGTAAATATATATGTATACGTTATTTCTTATCTTCTAGCCACATACTCTTAGCTATTGTACTCTAAGTAGGTGGTTAACAGCTGCCTACTTAGATAAGAATCTCACTTCCCTCTCTTGCGCCCCCCATTGACTATAAATAAAGAAGCCAAGGGGAACCACCCTTTGTAACACATTCTGCTGTAGTTTGCATTGCAGAGAGTGTGGGTACCCTTGCAAGTAAAACTGTAACCTGTGTGTGTCTCGTAAATGTGGAGTTGGGGTGGAAACGCCGGGCGCTTTCCCCAACACTCACTCTTCTGCCTGAAGTTTTTGCATTTCATTGGTATTTAACTCCAGCAAAACAGCACATTCTTTCTTGTATTTGCTGACCATGATGATGGTCACAACCATTATCATTTGGTCCCCAAAGGAATTGACACGAACTGCATCTTTGGCAGGGCAAAGTCATACGTAGCAGCAACCCAAATTGAGCTAAATCCAAGGCAAATTGGATGAGGCTAATTCGTCATGCCTCCCACATCGCACACTGAAGGAGGGACCACGGGTGACAATGTGCAGGACTTACGTTCTTTATGATGAGTGGATAGCGGGTGATTCTCTGCATAGGCTTCAGCAGGAAGCTGGACAGTGGCATACCTTTACACCGGTGATCTGTAGCGATTTTCTGAGAGAGAGACACACACACACTTAGGAGTCAGAAACCCTAGCCTACGTCCTTATCTAAAGCACCACTCTAAATTTCAGTCTAGGTGCTTTAGAAGAGTTGAGTCCAGAGGTCTCATAGAACATAGTATTGGCCCGCAAGATATCTTTGTAATTCATTTCAGAAGAAAATAAAGAACAGTTCAACATCCATTTAACCCGCTACCGCTTTTTCACTGAGGACATTTGGACGGCTGCAATTCTCCCGCTTACCGATCGCTCTGGAACAGCCTTTAACAATGAACTATCTACCCCTCCCATTTGTTCCAGGGCTGCTGCCCACCATTCCTCACCTTGAGGAAGTCCTTGAACTCGGGTTCCTTGTCAGTCTTTTGTTGCAGCAGGGCTGCACCGTTAAGCTGGCAGCTGCAGAAGCGGATGTAGGCCTGCATGTGCGAGAGCTCCGAGGCCAGGATGTCCCCAATCATCTGCACCGGCATCTTCTCGCCACCCGTTTTCTTCCTCACCCTCAGTGCCCTGCCATTCACAAACACAATCACCAAAACCGCAAAGGCCGCCAAGTCCAGTACCAAGCAATTTCTTCGTAAAAGTTCAGGTGAGTTTCAAAAACAGAATGCTGGCCAGTGCCATTCTCAACAAACATTCCAGTTTCCATGATCTTTAAGTGCAAAAACTGTGCAGCCTGTTTTGTTATTATCCATCGACTGCATAGATAATTCCTTTTCCTGGCACTTCTCTATTTCTGGGACTTCACTCTGCCTATGACATTTGCTGTTGTGGGACACGATACTCGCAGTTCGTATTCCTAGAGCAAGGTGGCAGCATCGGATCACGTTTCATTCCCAAGAATTTCAGCTACCAAGAAGAAACAAGCTTGTGGAAAGACACACTTGTGAAGTTTGGTGTTGGACATAATCAGGTCCTTCCAGTTGACGAAGATCATGGCCATTTCAACATCTGTCAGGCGTCCCGACTCAGACATGGGCTTGTAAAACACCTGGAGAAAAAAAAATGAGAGACGGGCAAAGTTGGAAAGGGTTAGTAAAGGTTAAGAGGGATAACAAAATGTTAGGGAAAATAAGTTAAACATGTTCTGGCACAAAAACCTACACTCAAAGCCCTATACATGAGATCCATGACAAGAATATAAAAACTCAAAACTGCAAATGCTTAAAGCAGACTGAAGTGCAAAGACCTCACGGGGGCCCCACTGCAGATCATACCTCCAGGACCAGCTGAAGGTCAGCCATGTATCGCTCCTCCGTCTCAATGAGCTCGTGGATGTAACCCTGTCGCTTCCTCTCCTGCGGACTCATGGTGTCCAGGCTGGTCAGGTCAGCACACCCTGCAGGGTCGGGGATGACGGGGGTGGGGGTGGGAGTGGGGGGGGGGGCAGCCGCGGTCAGCAGCTGTCTTGCGTGGCCCCAAACATGTGGCTAAACCACTGGCTTGAGAAGCCGCTACCCGGAGCTGTCGCTAAGTCACTGCGCGAGAACAACCCTCCCGTCCGTCTTACCTTTTGCTGAAAATTCAGATGCGCGCAGACGCTGAAACTCCATTGGGTAACTTTCAATACGCCTTTTTGCATGAGCCTCATCCCCAAGCCTTAAAAACCGCAGCCAGGTTTCCTCTCTCGAACCCATTTTGCCTGGGACTGTAACCATCCTAGTGCTTAGCTTCTTGAATAACCTGGTCCTGGATATATATATATATTAGACGCTAATAACCAAACCTCACACCATCCTTGTGTAAGACAATGACTTGCCAAAAAAAAGCAGGTGCTTTTTAAGCAAATCCTTTATTTTCACGATAAATGTACATATGTATAATTTGAGGCACATTTTCAAAGTAACACAGCTTGGGAACTTTAACACAGACAAACTGACTTGACTACTGCCAATGCACTGTGGGTAAATTCCCAGTGGGGCCAAATGAAACCTCAAACTGCATAGACTGTTTAACAATTAATGCAAGGGATTCATTCAAAATGCATCTCTCTTGCCAGCAGCATAAACAGATTGCAAATTTGCATAAACAGAGCAAACCTTTAATTGCTTGCAAAATGTTTTCCAAGTAGAGGATATTTTTCAGCTGTTAAATACCTTATTCAGACATTTCTATGCCTTACTGCAAGTAATCACACATATTGTAGACTGAGCACACAATATCACAGTCATCCATTTTTTTTTCATTAAACTGCACTTTCATATAAAATAAAATAAGTCAATACAACTAAGAGTAAAATCTGGGCAAACCAGGTTACATTCAAAATGCTTGTAGTTTTACTACAAAGTGCCGCAGCAGTGATGATTTCTTGAACACTGAGGCACAGAGAGTTTCACCCTGATGTGAGAGCAAAAGACCACACTTTATAAACCACCAAATCTGCCATTTTTATCCTTAACCGAGTAATACGATTCTTTAGCATTTGTTCCAAGGACATTGTCAACACATGAATTTACCTCTGGCTAATAGTTACACTGGCATGGACCAAATAGTCAGCAGGCACCATGCAGAAGGATAATCTTCAGAGTCTAAACCTTAGTGACCAAAAAAAGAATTAGCCCATCTAACATCTGAATTTTATCAATAACCAAATAATCAATGGTATCTAACTGCAAGGCAGATTTTCATTTTAAGTTGCATGAAAAAGCAAAGTGTGAGGCTCAGTGGGCTAAAGCCTCGTTTTTCGCCCAGCCTCAGTACATCTGCGGGTCCTTCAGCAAGGCCCTTAACCCCCAGCTCCCTGGATGCTGCTATGGGTGGCTACCCTTTGCGGCCAGCTTGCTGTCACTTACAGAAAGCAAACTGGGGGTGGCGTAAAGAGAATTTCCCCATAGGGCTCAATAAAGTATCAATTATTATTAAATAAAGACATGTATCTTAGTTATAACTAGTTTTTAAACTTGTTAGAACCCAGAAACCGCAAAACATGTACTGTTAAACACCAGCAGGCCTTGTTTCGTTAAAGGTTATGCATATAATTACCTGAATTAACCACTCCATCTTGGTGGGGGGGGGGGGCATTTACATTGACGTTACCTCCCTAAGGTCACTTAAAGCAAAAAAAAATATATTCTAAAACATTTCCAGTATTATGGCAGATCAGCTGAAAACTCACAGCATCCTGGTCCAAACCCCCTCAGGCGGGAAAGCGGCAGACACTGCACCGGGGCACTAACAGGGCAAACCAAAGTCCACCAAAGCCCGCCGCGAGTGTTCGGAAAAAACAGCAAACAGTGAAGCAAGGACCCAGAACTTTGACCCTCGAATGGCTCACCGACCCCCACATAGGGAAAAGATGAAGGCTGCAACCAGTGTATGACTGCCTGCTTGAATACCCTTCCACTCCATACATTATAACAAATAACACCCTCAAAATACACAACTACATGTAAGGCAACAAAGGTTTCCCCTTAGTCTAGGTATGTATGACGAATATTCTACACACTATACCCATAGGCAAAACACAGTACTTAAAGAAGTACGTAAACAGCCAGTAATCGTTGAAGCTCATGTGTCGCCGTAGGCAAGCTACACCACCAGGGCCCCCTGTCTGCGACAAAGTGATATTGGCTGGCTAAGGCAGCGCCTCACCAAAAGATGGCACCCCAGGTGGCTGCCTATGTCACCTAATGGGTTGACCAGCACTGAGCACAGTACTATAGCTAAAGCCATGGGATTTCGTAGAGGGAGAGGATTAGGGTTAGGGTTAGGGTTAGCAGGGTTAGGGTTAGGGTTAGGGTTAGGGTTAGGTTTGCACTCATGGGGTTGGCAAAAAAAACCTACCAATGGAAAGCATGTGTCTGTGTACATGTGAATTCATACTGTGAACACACGCACACACACTTATGCAATTACCCAACGGTACGTAGCCCATAACTGAACTACAAGCTAAGCGTAAACGCACCGTTGCCTGCACAGATTATCCCAGATTTTCCATCTGCGCAGTAACATTCAGATATAACTGTCAGTGAGAGACGTTTTAACAAACAAACAAAAAAAAGTTAGGATACTCAATTGCACTTAGGGTAAAAAGCCATTTTTGAAAGAAAAATATGTTTTAAATAGTTAATGACTATGACTCTACATACCTTCACGCTCTCCCAAAAAGCTGTTTAAATGATATGCTTTATACTTTAAATATGGCATCAGCATCTATCACTGGCATTGTAATTGCTTTGCATCATAAGCAAGAACAATTTTAAAGACTAAAAACATGAATATAAAAATTACAGAGGGGGGCACTTGCTGTTGGACTGGTAGGTGTGTGGGACCTGCTTCAACACATGAGGAAAAAAATTTAAATAATAATAATAATAATAATAATAATATTAAAGCAGAAGTAAAAGAAAGTGAATTTGATGAGAAGGCAGGCCCTATCCAGCGAGGAAGCATTGACTGATATGGAGCACCTAAAGGGTATCTGAACAGCTCTGAGAAGCTGTGGAGGAAGAGGCAACGATGCCGTCCTACAAGAACAACACAGATAGAGGGAAAGATGGAGGGAAAGGTGGGGGGGAAAGAAGGGAAAGATGGCAGGAGAAGAGTGTAAGGAGGGTGGACGGATGGATGGAAGGAGAGGAGTGCTTCTCTGAAGCACAACTCTGAGAAGAAACCCAGTCCTAATAGGCGGATGGCAGAAGAGAGAGTATGCACGCCATGATGTGGAAACTCATCGACCCTCTCATCATGGTTTTTTATGAAGACATTTGCCAATACCAGGTAGTATCTTTCAAACTGCCCTACTTCACATCACCAGGCCTCCCATGAGGTCACCAATGAATCATTTCTTATCTGTGTTTAGGTTTCCCCTGCAGCACACAGCTACTGCAAACTCTCTCGATTCATCTTTGGACACAAACCATTTCTGTTCAGAAAGTCAGACCCAAGCAGGAAGCCAAACCGTAGCCTTGGTAGAGCTGCAGTCAGCAGGAGAACAGCCCTTTGAGAGACCCATACAATGCAGGTGGGCACTGTAACGTGGGTCAACTTTTACCCGAAGGTCACTTTCCACCTTAGATTTTGGAACTACCGCTCTCTCATTTATTGCCAACAGCATGAAACACTAGGCTGCAAACTTTGTATCTTAAGACATTTGCAACTATCAACAAGACAAACAAATATTACTTGGGGGGGGAAAAAAATTAAACTTACATTGTTGACTGGGATCGGACTCCGTGGTCATCTTGACGTAATTGGTGGGGAACAAGCCGACGACGCCATTCAGCTCCCCTTTCCACCAATCAGCATCGTCCTTGTTCAGCACATTGATCAGTTGACTTTTGGAGAAGCTCATCTCATCCTCGTTGCCCGCCTTGTAGTCGTACATGGTGATGACCTGGCAAACTGAAGGAACAGCCAACATGTAGGAAAGGCTGTTACGGAAGATGCAGACGGAGATCATCGCAGATCTTGGCATGTGATGCTGTTGATCTTACTTGGAACTGGAGCTGGTGTGGACTTCCCACTGGTGGGGCCCAAGAGCTTGACGTGGGAGGCGGGGAACCATCCGTTCTGGCGTTTTTTACCCCTAGCCTGGACAGATACAAGACAAGAGGTTCCTCATCAGGACATACATGCCAACCTAATTTAGGACAAATGCATCTGACCTGAGAGAGACCCGCAACTCAACTTCAATGCCTCCTCCCAAAAACAGCCCAGGATTAGACCTCATTATGGGCGGCCTCCACATTTGATTAACGTCACTATCATGACAACACGGGTCCACAGACCTGCAGAACCCCTTGCCACCACCCAGATGGGTTCTTGCCCTGGATGAGGATAAGCTGTCCCGGGGCCAGGCTCAGCTGCTCCGCTCCGGTGGCCGTGTACGCAGTCGTCACTTGGGCAACCTCTGTCATACACATTCACAAATGAATGCGAACGCAAACAAGCACACGTGTTCAAGGTAGATAGAGCTTCGCAACAGTCGGCACTCGCAAAGACTATTGAACACAGCTGTGTTTCATCTGTATACAGGACACAGCCTAGCTGCAGATGCACCAGCATCAACGGAAAGGCAAAGATAAAGGTGTGTGGTGGCTGCCAGTGAATTTCTTGGCTCTTTACTGAGTGGTGACTGTGGGATCCCGCATCCTTACCTGGCTTTTTGCCGACTCCACCTGACTTTCCAGTGGTGCTATATGTCTGTAGACAGACACACATATTGGTAGAGGTCAGAGTAGCAAAAGTTAGCCTGTCATGATTTATTATTTATAGACAATAAACTCTGCAGTTTAAGTATCTCTGAGAAAAGTCGTTCATGACAATTTACTTCAGATTCCTTTGGCGTTACGTAGTTGGAGGGGAAGACTCCACTCCTGTCTCCGATGTACCCTTTCCACCAGTCCCCTTCTCTTTCCGTCACAACGACGGTGTCTCCTTCGTTGAAAGTGAGGTCTCCTGACTCTGGGCTTTCATAGGTATATAAGGCTACATACTCTGATTGGATGAGAGACAGAATGGCCAAATGATTTTTAACTGCCACAAAACCTGCCTTCTGATTAGACAGAAAATCAACGGTCAACAGCCAGTGACAAAATCCGGCTTTCTCCTTTTCGACAATGGCCTCTCACACCAGACCCTGTTTCAAGGTTACTTCTGACATGCTAGCAGCAATACCATTAATATCAAGATGATTAAAAGGTACGCAAGAGAAGTCAAGATGACAATATGCTAGATTACAGATGGCCAAACAAAGTGAAGAGTAGTGACTGGCTAAAATGGAATGTTGGGTATCAAAGAAAGACACAATGTATGCAAAATGCGCTTCTGCTTAGCTTAATTTAACTTCTTTTCATTCAAATTCTTCCCTGGAAAAGAAACTTACCTTCTTGTAGAGTATTGTCAGGGTTATTGAACTCATCCACAGAAGAATATAGGGGTCTGGCAAAATAAAGTGAAAAAAAATGGATCGGCGATTCTGCTCATACGCATTTTTCAATAGAAAAAGAAAAAAATCCCTTACAAATTGATCTCGCTTATCTCAACCAATAATATAAGCACAAAAACATCACAATAGCATTCATAAGTGTTGAGTCAATCAGTCAAACCAAATTTACCATACTAAATCTAGCACATTTTCTCAAACATGTCACAAAGAAAAGGCAGGGATTATTTAAAATCACTCCTAGATGCCTGCCCCGAAAAATGCAAATCAAATACCACTTCAGTAATAAATACGTAGAAATATGGAATTAGAATAAGGAAATGGCTCAGTAAATGACCACCAGTCTCCAGGTAGCTGACAGGCTTTGGTCTGAGCAGAACCAGAACCCTTCTGGAACCTCCCGAGGAACCGCCAAGAGTGTCACTTACTCATTCCGGCTCAGCCCTGCACCCCATTCAGCTCCCCCAGCCACCAGTTTTCCTGCTGCTCCAGCACCGTGATGATGTCATCCTTGGAGAAGTTCAGGTGGTTGTCCGTCTTGGCCGTCCAGGAGCACAGCGCTTGCACCTGGAGGCCACTTGCCACCTGACAACGCAGAAAACATGTCTGTCAGCCGGGACACCACTCAGGAAACAAGATCTGATCTAGACGTACTTGAAACTACCTTAAAAATCCCCCCAAAAATGGACATTTTGATAAATGTTAACATGAAAGTTTACCAACTTATGAATATACCTAGAAAGTTAACACTCTCGTGCATACATGGTACATCTCAGTGTATTGTTATATATGTGCAAACACATGCACAAATATGACCAAAAAAACAACATATATACAAACTACACTATTAGCAAACATAGTTGACTTGTTTATGGCGATAAAATCATGCATTTGTGTTGGGGGCCCCTTGCTGGCCACAAAGTCACCACCTTGTGGAGGGGCCCCAAAGTGGCTTTTTAAATGGGTCCCCAGAAACAGCAAACCTGCTTCTGATTGTTATATATAAATAAAGAAAAAGCATAGTACAGAACAAAATACTGCAGTAACGTGCAAGACAGTCGCAGAAGCAGTTGAAGGCTTCTGAACAGACATGGTTCAGATGCAGCCATGCAAACAGGCCACAGACTCACTGGCACATAAATACGCATAGGCATGCAGTGGAAATACAGAAAAAGAACACGACCGATCGGGTGGGGCCAGTTCTGAATTCTCACTCGAGACAGTTACGGTATTCTTCAGGTAGGGGGCGCTCCCAGGATAACTACCTGTCCATACTCCATAGAGGCAGAGCCTGGAGGGTGGGTGGGAGTGAAGGCAGAGTTCTGCCCTGCCCCCCCAGGAGTGCTCTGTCCTGCTGGGAAGGTACTGGAATTAGCCTCCGCCTTGCTGAAGTAGGGACAGACCAGGAGAAAACGGTCAGTGAGACCCACATAAGCATTCAGATATGACACAGGACCAGTTTAGATGCTGGACACCAAGGGGCAACATTACCTTGCAGAGACTGAGGTAGATGCAGTTGTGGGCATCAGAGCCTGCTTGGTGCTGGCCGCAGATTCCGGTTGGCTG